>NW_008751976.1:534341-560336 GCF_000715545.1 Opisthorchis viverrini | reverse complement strand
GCCGAGGCGTGGTACTCCACACAAAAATCGATCAATAAACACATCGACATTGACCTAGTCTATCAGCCGTTACGAGCGAAAGAACCACACGGTCACGGGACTCGGAGCTAAGATACCTAACGGCAACCAACGGACTAATTGGGTCAAAGGAAGACAATCACGAAAAACAGAAGGCCAATCAACTGAGCAAAACCCACCCCACAAAACCAGAAGAAAACGACCGAATCACAGCATGACAACCACATACAGAACTGCCGAATTGAATGCACCCAACGAACCAACCAGACACAGGAGATTGAAACCACGTGAGATTCACAGAAGACCAATCAAACTATACGACGACAGCTTCCAGAACTACCAGATACTGTTTGAAGAGGAGAAATTCACCCACCCAACCCTGCATTGACGATGTCACCTCGATTAGTGATGAAAAGCTTGCAATCCAACTGCCAAGCTCGGCGAACAGACTAACAACCAAACGTTCTTTGTATTCTCAGACTTCCGGACGTGTGAGAGTGTACGGAGAGCTCTCTAAAATCTTCCGTACACAAAGCGGTATCCGTCAGGGATGCCCACTCTCTCTCCATTGCTTTTCAATTTCGTGATCAATGAAATAATGAGACGAACCCGGGAGGGTCTCCGAATTCCTGGTGTCCAGATAGCCTGTGAAGAAAACCTTGTCAATCTGGAATATGCAGACGACATCGTTCTCATGTTCGAAGAGGAGAAGAAGACGCAAGTATTCTTGGATGAACTGACCAAAGTCATCCCGTCCTTTGGTATGCACTGTGCATCCACAAAGTGTAAGGTCATACTTGTAGACGTGCGGTCACTCAACACGCCACTTGCAATCCAGGGAGAGGTACTGGAAGTTGTGGGGCGTTTTACGTATCTTGGAAGTTGTATTAGTTCTGATTGTAGTGTGACAGATGAGGTGAATGCACGAATCTGCAAGGCTCGGGCCGCGTTTGCTAACTTGAGACACCTATGGCGTCAGAATGGTTTATCCCTGAATCTGAAGGGACGTGTGTATCAAGCTACAGTACGGGCTGTTTTGTTGTATGGCTGTGAGACTTGGCCTATTCGAGCAGCGGACCTGAGACGTCTTCAGGTGTTCGACAATCGTTGTCTCAGAACCATAGCTCGTGTGGGTTGGTGTCGGCGAATCCGTAACGAGGTAGTTAGAGAGCGTGTTTTCGGCTGTGTAACGGGTACTTTTATTGAAGAATGTGTCCAGCACCGAAAGCTGCGTTGGTTGGGACATGTGTTACGTATGCCGAACCATCGTTTGCCGAAGAGAGTGCTGTTTTCCATGCCCGACTCAGAGTGGCGTAAACAGAGCGATGGCCAACCCTTGACTTGGCAGAGGAGTATGAAAGAGATCACGAAACGCTTGGGTGCTGTCGGCGCTACTCGCTTTCCAGAATGAGGACCGCGTGATCCCCACTGTGCCTGGTTGAAGACACTAGAAGATATGGCTGCCAACTGATGTCAGTGGCGTTCATGTTGTCAGTTTTTGTCCAGATTGCCTGGGTGAATGTCTGGAGGTGTAGGCACCGCGGAATGATTGTGTTAAGCTGGCACTAAGTCCCTCCCCCATCCACCTTTATCCTTTTCTTTACAATAAGGCTTTCAAATAAGTCATGGTTGTACGGCAGTGAAGTGTCGGTGTTGAACGCTGATGTCATGCTGTCGATGATGATGATTCCCCATTGGCCGCCGTTCCGAGGAACCTGAGACGGCGCCTACTTATTCAAACGGCATCTCCGAAGGCCAAACGTGTACCCCAGATCCCGCTATAGGTCACGTAAACCGTCAAGTATGTTTTGGAGGAGAATAGCCTCATGATAGCCTGGATCGGCTGTGCTGTAACATGCAGAGGAGTTCAATGACCGAGCAAACCCAAATGTTGATGACGACGTTGGATACCACTGAAAAAGTCTCATTCCCCCATTGGGCAACGGATATGAAACTAGGCTGGACGCATACTTCAAGCGGTGGTCGTACAAAAGACATTCACTGACAGGCGTTTTTCTGACTGCGGGACTAAGCTTCAGGCCACACACCGTCATAGGTGGCCATTTTTTAAAGGATGTAGTCTTCACTCGTGACTCTGAAAGCCGAAGTCACGAATCCGACCACATTAAGTCTGTAAATCCTATGTACATTGATCTGGAATCGACTGTCAGAGACAAGCTTGGGATCGATGCACACACAAAAATGGGCGACACTCGTAGTATGTCATGAACTCTTGGCGTCTAATGTATTAAACCAATTTTAGAAGGCCGCATCAGCCCACTTTTTGACCCATCACTTTACCACTTGCTGTGCGCACCTAAGCCTTAGGCGCACACCCAAAATTTCTCTAGAATCATAGTTCCAAAGGGTGGAAATTCAAAATAAGTTTTAGCGTGAGATGGTAATCAATCGAGGCTTAAGATATCCCCGCGTGGCTGCACTCTTTCTGGAGGTTGCTCAAACGCATTCAAGGCCCAGTGTGGGCGCGGAATTCGTCTGCTAATGGCTCCACCTATCATTTCCGCAAAGACTAGGAAATACTGTCAAATAGCCGATTTTTTCACGTGCTTTCTGCATTGGCTCTGGAAATAATCTAAAGACGCTCTCTACCTCCGCGGCTGTTCACTACCTATTTAGGCAAAACACTTCTTTCGCAGACAGGCATACCGTCAAACATAGCCAAAGATTCCGTCACAGCTAGTAAATATTTTTGTTTCTTTTTATGACGGACGGGACATGCTATTTCGGGCGCACTGCAAGGGCGCCGTTGGATGAATTAACGGGGTTTATGGACAGAACAAATACAACTCACCATAGAGTACCCAGTGTTCCCAGGTCTTTGTACAAAGTAAGCCGACTGGGGCGGTCTTGCGGGAGAACATGGCCCGGTCGTCCGGGAAATATTAGGGATATGGTGAACTACAAGCAAGCCATCAGACAATGTGGCATTCGCGGTACCGTTATTGCGGCGTCGTACTTGGATTCATGGACAGCCCCGTGCCCTATGGTTTTCATTGTAATTAGGATCTGCGAAGGAATTCAGCATGCATCAAGGATATTCTTGGGTCTGACGATGGCTCACGGTGGTTTATTGCTGCCATTTAAATGGGACAATAGGACGACTTTGTCTACAAAATTGGAGACTTAAAATAGAAAAATTTTCAAATTGGTCTGCTGGAAAGCACTATGATGTGAATTAGACTGTGGCTTGAAATAACAGACAGCCAAAAGTGGACACAATTCCCTACTTCTGCAGCGAGACGAAACCGCCCAAACTCAAAAATGATATTGATATTCAGGAGCAGATAATAGGTATGCGGTTGATGCAGACGCTTGTGAGCATACGTGGTTATGGGTTTTTTCAATGGTTGAATAGTGCGCATCCAAGGTAGCCCGGAGTTGGCAGGGACATGTGATCAGAGAATAACGTGAGTTTCTGGCGGTATTGCGTGCTTTTGCGACGGTATAACCTCAGAGTAGCATAGTTGCGGCCTAAAGAAAAGCGTGGAGAAAGATGTGCTGCCTCTGGATATGAAGCGGCGCCGTTGGTCATTGGGTTAGTCTATTATATATAGTGGGGCATTATAGTGAACTGCGAGCATGGGTACGAGCCCGGAGCTCGTTATAAGCAGTCAAGGTAAAGTGTATATTATACAGTTATGAGCATGACGGGCCGTCATTGACCTTTGTATTGGGTAACAGTGCATAGGTGAGGCCTCATAATCAGCGTCGCACATAGACACGGGCCTGGTGATTACGAAAAGTAGTTGAGATGGGTGACAACGGCCACCGTTGTCATTATGACAGCTTTTTGACGCATTCCACTCATTGAGCGTCATATTCCTGAAAAGAATGTTGCCATTGTGTACGTTGTTTACCAACAGTCATCCAATGACGCCATATAGTCCACAGGCTGGTTAAGCATATCTAGGAAGAAAAATCATCGCAGAGATAGTTATCGAATCTCTAATGCCCAACCCACGTTAATGTCTAAAAGCGTTATGCTTAAGGCAACCGGATGTCCATAGGGAGATGTGTTGTGACAAAGTTCGCCGAACAAAATCATTTCACGTGTTAAATCTGAGAAGTACATACTTCGGTCATTGGTTTTTGTCTCATGTGAGACAAAAAACCAATGGCCGATTTCTGTCGATTGAATTCGCATCGGATATTCGGTAGGCGTCGTTTTATTTGCAAAATGCAGAAAAATACAATAAATATGCTGAAGTACGCTTTCGGGCTCCATCTCCCGGAAACCAATAGCAAAATGCGAACTGGTGATGGCCATCAACCTTGAAAGTTTGCTCATTTAAACAAATCGCTATAGGCTATAGGTGCCACCTAATAGCACAACTAGATTGGACTAACTTCGGATAGAAAACTTCGAAAACCACCCGTATGCTTCTTATGGGCGGCCTGATCAATAGGTGCAAATCCATTGAGTTTTCGAAATGGCGTTTTTTGCGACATTTGAAGTTCTACGTTTTTTTAGAATTCGAGATATTTTGCATAATTTCGAAAGAAATGTTAACGCAGAACATGTTTCGTTTGTTTGATGTGCTAGTGCGAACGTAATGGTTGGTCACTCTATTTCTTATCTTTTTGTACAACCTTCACTTGGTGAAATAGTTGCAATCAAATTAATCTCGTAAGCGTGGAGATATCATACTTCTCTAGAGCTAAATTACGAACTGATCGACCTCGGCGGTGCCGAGTTTCGGTCACTGTGTTGAAGACCAGAGCAGTCAAAACTGAAAAGCAGTCGTGGGAGATGTCTTTTACGGCGTTCCGAACTTGTTCCTGAGATTTACTCAACTCAGGCAAATTCAAACTTGTGACAATGACTATTAGCATGGTGATGATTTGATATGTTGGTGGTTTGTTGCAACTACGTATCCGGTACTGTTTCCGAGATCTGTATCAAGTTTGCTTAGCGGTGGTTTGCAGCTTGTAAACACTCCAAATGGAACAAATGTAACACTGAGTGTTTGTCTCTAGTGATCTGCCTGCTATGTCTAGGCCCTTCTCGTATGGATAGTTCATCTGGAGTGTACTTCCGACCGCTATTTGTCAAAAAGTTATGAAAGTAAATAATGCTGACAACTACGCCAAATCAGTCGAGCCGATGACTTATTCGCCAATCAAAATAAATAGTTCTTTCGTGTTTCGGGTGAGAGTCCTAGAACACGCGTACCTGTAACTATATTTCGACTTACTTTTTCCCATCAGCTGCGAGTTTGGACAGAATAGTGAAATCGCAATAGCCCCACCTAAGACGCTAGACTACACTCGCATAGACCGGTCGAGGTCAACATCGTGGCACGCTTTTTTGGCGATGTCTCGTTGGCAGGATGATTGCATTTACGGGGAGAACTAGACTAGGAAGATTGATTTTAGTGCCACCTGTGCCCTCACGTGGTGGACGCACCTGTACGTGTTCCCCACAAAACGGACAGGCTCATCGTCACAGCAAGAGTAATATTTCCCGCGGACGCCCACAGACCGAGGAGGCAGTCAGCGAGTCACAGTGACCCAAGGGTACGTCGTCCGTTACTGTAGCCCGCCTCCTAATTTGGAGACGACCGCCCTCTGACCCTGCTGACTGACTGTGCACGCCACTGATTAAGTGGTGATGCGACATCAATTGCGTTCACACAATTATGTGCCTCATGCAGCCTCTAGCCTTTGTCACGATTATCTG
The DNA here is from genome assembly GCF_000715545.1 of Opisthorchis viverrini. NCBI lineage: Eukaryota > Metazoa > Platyhelminthes > Trematoda > Opisthorchiida > Opisthorchiidae > Opisthorchis > Opisthorchis viverrini. Next base: position 554,617 of record NW_008751976.1, on the reverse strand, counting down.
CTTTTTGAATTTGAGTGACGCGTGCCAATCCACGGAAACGACCAAGAAGTCCGGTTTCTGGAATCACTGTACTATTGAAAATATAATAATATACATATTCAAAAAACAACGGATTCTCCTCTGCAGATACCGTAGGCGGTACAAACATCTACCTGAGAATAAAGCATGGATCACTTCGACTCAAATTCGATTTCGTCGCAACGAAACAGATATCGACGGCAGGCGACCGCAAAAATCACACTGTCCGACCAAAGTCCGTAAGAGTTATAAAAATAGTTCAGTGAACCAAGAAGGTGGGCCGCTGCATGTGGTTGGGAACGGGAGCATGTTGTTAATAACCTGTCTTCTACAGCCTTGCCTGCCTTCCGCAGATCATGCGCTCGGGCTGTTGGTTCAAAAATTCTACTGGTAGCGGATGCTGTATTGGAAGAGATAAATGTCTCATTTCAGTAGGTGGCATTCGGCTAGCGATTACTGTGAAGAGGAATCCAGCTGAGACAATACATGCATGAAGGTCTGACTCTCAGTTGAGGAACGCGTGGCCCCTGAGTTTCGAAAAAGGTGCACACAGGAAAGCCAAGGTTATTGATACTTATTACTCCTGTGGTTACCAGGGGATGTGTTAAATAACTGAGAATATTTGGAGAGGTTACCAAAAAGCTTCCTAATAACGATAAAATAGATAGCCTACTTGCGGGGAATGCGGTATCACTGGGCACTCAGGTACCATAAAATCTCAGTGGTGGTACTCCGCACGAACATTTTAAACATAGTGAAGCCATTCGTCGAATAGTTATTTAGTCGACCGCGTTATCAAAGCGGACTAAGCGGTGAGATAAGTGTCGGTCGGAATAACATACCAGAATTATGAAAACGAACGAACTGCTCTCTAATTACCTGGAATACATATAATGGCAAGGTATTATGTCCCAGGTCAGGACGGCTTTTACAGCCTGCTTCTGCCATGTAAGCTCATCCGCCAGAAACGTCTTCATGCTTGCTTTCTACCTATCAGGTCTTTTTAACACAATAAATGCATTATGGAAGGTAAAAATGACGCTTTTAATAAAAGCACAGATGGAGGATCTCCCAACCATCAAGCTGTTACAAGATAGTGCACAGTCTGCATAATCAAAATAAGGTTCTCCAAAAGAGTGTAATCAGTATGATTTGTGCCATGCCTAGTACCAAAATTTATGATGTCTCGGTGGCACCTAAATTAGAACTTGCGTTTCGTCGGAACATACGTGGCTAAAACGACCGTTGTCAGGTTGCACCATCGGCTCATAGTGAATTCGCAAAAACCATCGATATGTAATCTACCCAAGTAAGAAATAAGCAGACGCCAACCTACTTAACAGTGGGAATCGGTACTTGACATTCCAATCGTGGATAACCTGCGCGGTCACCCTCTTCGTAAACTCATCTGTAATCTATTGCCGCAAGTCTGATGATAAATTCTCATGCTTCGTTTGAGCGCTGCGATCGGTATCGGTGGAGAGCCCGTCAAAAGTATCACGCTTGTTGAGCCGTTATCCACCAGGCGGTAGGACGCCATCACCAACAGATCATTATACCAAGATGGAACCTCTCTCGGCACCAAACTTATTATTCGCAACGTAATCCTACTGAAATGCCGATGCCTGAGCACCCGCTTAAATATTATTAGGTGTTTACTTACGTAATCGACGCTAGTTTCTCCTTTTTTAGTTTGCGTGGACGAAATAGCGTGCCTGTTTTTCATATAATTTTATTTATACTAGAGGATAGAAAAAATGGGAGAACAGAGTGCTCCACGAAATCTTCCAATTCCTTTGGAGATAACTGGCATTGAAACAGGACAACCGGTGAGAACATTAGTTCTGCACCCAAGATAGATCTGAGTGCCTTCAAAAAATTGTTACAAAACCATGGCTTTCGTGGTAGTTTGAGGCTCGAATGAATGTCATCAGATGTTAAAATATTGTGAGAAATGTTCATGGATTCAAACCTCGGTTTTCGAGGAACGTTCGGAAACCAAGAGTAAAAGTGAGGCTGACACTTTACAGATAAATCCGTCTCGTGAAATGTGATATCCCAGGTTCCCGGTAAATGCAAAATGCCCAAAATGGATGAAATCTGCAAGTTGTTCTGCAGCTGTAATAACCTGCGAAAGTTGCTGCGGACTATGGTACATTCGTTGACCACAACTAAGCCGGGTGAGTGCCCATATATCTAAATTTTGTCCTGTATCCTCTCCCCCGATAGATGAGCCTTGTCTTCGTACCTCGCAAATTGTTACGGCTCAGAGTCAACCTTTTAAGTCACTCGCTGACTTCCAGTAGATCGCGTGGGGTTCCAAAAAACTTATTCTTGCATTATACATATATGTTGTACTCACAGGATTCCGTTAAATGTTTTCATCAGTTATAGATGAACTGAGCCCACAAATCCAGTTTACTAGTAGACTGTCTGACGTAGCCCTAGAGGCGGTCGGGTCCTGTCTACTTGTAACAGAGCTTTCCGTCACAAGTGGTGATAAAGAACGGGCTCCATTTAACCGACCCTGGGATGTAGCCAGATAGTTTGAGGTGGGACATGAGCAGTATTAGCTGCTAATCATAACGTTAACTATTGCACCGCACTCTAAGTCATGTGGAAGCCTGCAACTCCTGGTTAAAAGTTTTAGAAGAGACTGTGGTTGGTTGCGTAATGCAGTAATGAGGACCTGGCTAGGGTAACCAACTACATGTGTCCAGGGATCCACAAAACCCAGTCGAGTGACGGAGTATTGGAGTCCTGAAATGAGAGGGTATATTGGTTTGTTAAAACGGTATTGGGTCAAGTTGTTCCCAAGCATATGGCATCACTTACTCATTAAAGCGAGCACTTCAGCAGCGACAGCTTCAGAGAGCAGTGCTTGTAAGGCATTGTTTTCAAGTGCTGATTGGGAGTGTGGTATCACTTGTGGTGTACCTATTGGCGTTGGGCCTAAAGAAACAAGAAAACTACCTAAAATTCCTGAAGCCTCGGAAGAGGACAATCGGGCTGATATCCCATCAATCGCAAAGCTGACAGTGCTTTCCACTGATATACTATGCGCAGGACGAGCTTCTCAGAAAGTGTGAAGCGGCAAGGCTGGGTGTACAAACTTATTCAATTTGTGACCTCTGATGAGTACAACTGATCCAAGCATCATTCAAATGTGCGTATGGATATACTTTACATCGGAACTTGTGCATCTGTTATCTCCACTTTGAAGAACAACGTAGGCCTTCAGCTTATGCTGCGGTTTTAGCTCGTATGTAATCTCGCCACTCCCTGGAAGAAAACTGAAATTTGTATCACCAAAAATATGGGGTTGCAGGATTGTCAATTTTATGGCCAGCTTTTCTGATTCGTTCGCGCGTTGTATTGTTTGCCGGAGCAAAATTCTAAGGCCACTTGCCACCGCCGAGTCACCTGTGATTACCGGTCGATGGAATAGAGGTCGCTCAGTATTCGCACAATGGAATTCGATTTCCGAAAGATTCGGCGTGTCACCGATAGGCTATAACTGACAGGCAGCTAAGCTCAGGGTACTAGCTCAAACATTTGTGCCCCATCTGGGCGTACCGGGGACTTGGCAATGCTGAGAAAGTATTCCACCAGGTTTTTTCCGCAAGAGGTGTATTGCCTCAGTAGACAGTGAAATTCAGTGAGTGGCAAAAATATGAACACAGATTAGGAGGGGTTTTGGTTTTAGCATATACACAACGGAATAGAGGCGCTCAGTATTCGCACAATGGAATTCGATTTCCGAAAGATTCGGCGTGTCACCGATAGGCTATAACTGACAGGCAGCTAAGCTCAGGGTACTAGCTCAAACATTTGTGCCCCATCTGGGCGTACCGGGGACTTGGCAATGCTGAGAAAGTATTCCACCAGGTTTTTTCCGCAAGAGGTGTATTGCCTCAGTAGACAGTGAAATTCAGTGAGTGGCAAAAATATGAACACAGATTAGGAGGGGTTTTGGTTTTAGCATATACACAACTAAATTCAACATTCTACGTGAGTTTTGCCCTACACCCAAAGGTTATGCAGCTGAGAGCATTGTGCCACTAATGGACCCCGGGGTAGAGCACGAAGTTAAATCTTGGGAAATTTTACTTCCCCGGTTGTTCTTTAAATGCGAGAAAATCTCTAAAGAATATAATGTGTAGATTCCAATCAGGTGGTTAGTGGAATAGCGGCAGACATAACAAATGAGGTAGTTTGTTCATCGAATTTCGACATGTGCGACTAACTAGAGGATAGTGCAGTGTCCTCTGATTTCTACTGCTGAAGTACCGAAATCCGATGAGCTGACTTTTACAGAAAGCATCATGATGTCACACACCTGGATCAAGTCACCAAGTGCGATGTCATGGCCGGAAAATAAGGCAGACAATGTCCTGATAACCGTAGGCGCCGCCGCCTAACATTGGCAAATCACCATAAAGGCTAGGCCTGTGTATTCGTGAGAAGTTGACTGAGGCCCCAACTACGCCTGATAGCCTAGTCCAAAGGCCAACGATGGCCTTCGTTTTCTTTGACCTATGCGTTGTCACCTTCCGATGCTCGCGGTTGAACAAATTGAAAAGGCCATCAACGAAATGTTGTCATCTGTTGAATGGACCGATACAAACGTAACGGGCATTCACTCCATTTAACTTTCCGAAAATTGATTTTACCCGATGATGGGTCTGAAATGAAAATGTATCCAGTTACTGTCGTTTAAGTCTTCGGTGGAATTGCTTAGACGTTTCACTCTTGTGAATATGAGCTTAAGACTTGCCCAATTAGTCCCATTGTTGATGATGAAGGATCCTTGTGTAAACGAATGTTGAAAGCAATGTAATTAACGCTAATTAGGGCATGTAGAAGTTAGTCATAATCCCACTTTGTAGAGACTTAACCTCTTGGACTCGAGGATCACACGCTTCTTTTAACGTTGTGTGTCACTTGTCCGGCAACAAAAAGCAATAAAAGCCAGTAACGGCTGTCTTTCAGTCTGCATCGCGTAGCCTGAAGGTGCTCTGCGAGGCTCACGGATAATATCGATCTGCAACGGGTTGCCACTTTCGTCTAATTGGAACGCACTGCATTAGGCCCACTCCACCTTCCAGACAAAACACTTGTTCTACTCTCTAGTTCTCTGAAGCGATCATATACATATGAAATGTAACTCCCTAGTATTTCCTAAATACCAGTTTAGTTCGTGTCAGCCGAAGTAATCTTTGAACTAGTCATACCTCACACCAATTGTCCTAGTTTTTTCGGCACCCACAACCACGGTGATTTTTCACGCAATACGCATGCCCCGTTGGTCGTACCTTTTTCACCGTTGCGTTGTAGTCTGCCGCGCTCAGGCTGTAATGACCCAACCATGCATCAACCGGCATGTTCCCTACAATTTGGGAAATATACTCAGTATATATATATATATATATATGTATATACGAGTCTCTAAGCCATTCAATACAAGCGTGCAATGCTAGTGCTCAAGGGCTTTTTTCGTTGTGCAACACTTTTTGATTAAATCGGATAGCAAAGCCTCGGGTACTGGTGACCATCTCTCCTAAATTCAATTTCTCCCCTAGAGTATGGTACCATCCAACTCGCGAAAAAACTCCAGATAAGCAAGGAAATCCATTTGGAATTCCACTCATGTCAGTCGTTACATGTTTGGGTTTTCTAACCACCCACCATCTCTGCGGGCTTATATCGGTTTGCACTAAATGTCTTGTAATTTTTTATGCCATATTGGCAGCCAGAAAACCCGCTTCATGGCCAGGCCACTAGAAATATATCCATTGGTATCCTGACCCATTTGATCAATTGTGGTCACCGAACTAATTGAAAGAACACCGAAAATTCATCTCTGAAGAAATTACTGATCTCTCGTCTTACCAAGCCTTGTTTGGATGACCAATTTGTTTGTTAAAAATTCCACCAGGCCTAGGATCTGCATCCACCGTGATCCAAAAACAGACAAAAAGCCGCAATATTACGTCGGCTTCGTTCTGAATTAGCGGACTTCCTCCGTCAATCTGGATAAACTCCGGCTACTCAAAGGATCGCATTTCCCAGCCCAGTGTCCCTAAACATGACATGAGTTACAGGGCCGCCCAAGAACTGAAGTACGTCAGGTCAGTTATGGCACAGCACTGGCATGTCCATTCTCGCAGCACACTCACAACTATTCCCTTCCTACACCTGACCGCAAATCTCCCCCACTCGTTCAAACAACTGCAAATGGGAACAAGCTTTTCACCTAGTCCTAGCCGCCCACAAGGCAATTCCATTCTAATCTGCTAAACCTTTCGCTCGGATTTAACCATTTCGGCAGGCTTTCAGTCTGTGCTCCCCACAAAGTCAGTAATTTTGCGTACACGTCGCGCTCCGGCTCGTGCGATGTCATCAAGTCACTCCTCGAAGAAACTTGTACACCTGCCTCCACTTGGTCATTAGCCCAAAAGACCAGTGTCACGAGGCCTCCGCGGTGGATTTAGATTTCGTTCAAATTGACCAGATGGGTTACGTCAACTCTGCTGCTGCACTAAAACCGTTGTTCTGGTGTCCAATTTTCCACAATGTGCAGTTTTCCTGTGATGCCCAGACAGGATGCCTCTTGTTCTGACCGCATTTGCATGGACAGGTTTGGATCGTGAAGCCCTTAGCATCGAATATTAGATGGTTTGGAAGTATGAAAAGATTTGGTTGATGTTCAAGGCTGGGTACTCACAGAAATGACCGATCAGGTAGGACTAAAACTGATGGACAGGCAAACCGCACTAAGTTGTAGTAGCTAGTTATCTACTCAGCCAATTCCGAGTCAGATGGTCGTCAAAACTGAAGACAACTTAGGTACGATTGCGAAGGTTAGGATAGGCGGCAATACGTCAACGTTGTCGATGACTTCGATAGGGCACGATCAATTCTAAAGGGCACGTAACGAGCCTCAGTGTAGCCACAAATGTCGATTCGATTTGGACGTGTTAGATGTGTCTTGGACGCCTGAGTTTCCTGCCTGTACATGGATTCTCAGGGTAACAAATCTGTCCGTATACTTAAACGAGCACGGAAGCTGACGACCAGGGTCCGGGACCGAAAGCACTAACTAGTAGGATTATCACCGAGAAAAACTATGGGATCCCCAAGATATTTGGCAAACAACATGCTTGTTGTGTTTGTTAAGCTATGGGGCTTTATGGCCTAGCAGAGGACGTAGAAATAAGTTGCGCGCTAGTGATCCAAAGGAGTGGATTTGCGAATGATATTAGTAATATTATTTGTTCCCTGACGCACCATCAGGCATAATCATAATGTTACAATCAGAATAAAACCATGATTGACGGGGTTTGTGTTTACGGAGTTTCGCGCGGAAAAGGGACAGTGTCATATACATTGACCCGATTTAAGATCAGAGGTATTTTCCTGGTCCATTTGGCAATCTCTGTCTTCAAATACAACTTGGTAAAGCCTCTTTTATCTCGCTGTGAACAACACATCTTTTAAAATAATCCGGTAGAATTTCTTTTACTTTTTCCGAGAAGTTCATCAGCTGCATTGCAGATCCAAAAACAGACAAAAAGCCGCAATATTACGTCGGCTTCGTTCTGAATTAGCGGATTTCCTCCGTCAATCTGGATAAACTCCCGCTACTCAAAGGATCGCATTTCCCAGCCCAGTGTCCCTAAACATGACATGAGTTACAGGGCCGCCCAAGAACTGAAGTACGTCAGGTCAGTTATGGCACAGCACTGGCATGTCCATTCTCGCAGCACACTCACAACTATTCCCTTCCTACACCTGACCGCAAATCTCCCCCACTCGTTCAAACAACTGCAAATGGGAACAAGCTTTTCACCTAGTCCTAGCCGCCCACAAGGCAATTCCATTCTAATCTGCTAAACCTTTCGCTCGGATTTAACCATTTCGGCAGGCTTTCAGTCTGTGCTCCCCACAAAGTCAGTAATTTTGCGTACACGTCGCGCTCCGGCTCGTGCGATGTCATCAAGTCACTCCTCGAAGAAACTTGTACACCTGCCTCCACTTGGTCATTAGCCCAAAAGACCAGTGTCACGAGGCCTCCGCGGTGGATTTAGATTTCGTTCAAATTGACCAGATGGGTTACGTCAACTCTGCTGCTGCACTAAAACCGTTGTTCTGGTGTCCAATTTTCCACAATGTGCAGTTTTCCTGTGATGCCCAGACAGGATGCCTCTTGTTCTGACCGCATTTGCATGGACAGGTTTGGATCGTGAAGCCCTTAGCATCGAATATTAGATGGTTTGGAAGTATGAAAAGATTTGGTTGATGTTCAAGGCTGGGTACTCACAGAAATGACCGATCAGGTAGGACTAAAACTGATGGACAGGCAAACCGCACTAAGTTGTAGTAGCTAGTTATCTACTCAGCCAATTCCGAGTCAGATGGTCGTCAAAACTGAAGACAACTTAGGTACGATTGCGAAGGTTAGGATAGGCGGCAATACGTCAACGTTGTCGATGACTTCGATAGGGCACGATCAATTCTAAAGGGCACGTAACGAGCCTCAGTGTAGCCACAAATGTCGATTCGATTTGGACGTGTTAGATGTGTCTTGGACGCCTGAGTTTCCTGCCTGTACATGGATTCTCAGGGTAACAAATCTGTCCGTATACTTAAACGAGCACGGAAGCTGACGACCAGGGTCCGGGACCGAAAGCACTAACTAGTAGGATTATCACCGAGAAAAACTATGGGATCCCCAAGATATTTGGCAAACAACATGCTTGTTGTGTTTGTTAAGCTATGGGGCTTTATGGCCTAGCAGAGGACGTAGAAATAAGTTGCGCGCTAGTGATCCAAAGGAGTGGATTTGCGAATGATATTAGTAATATTATTTGTTCCCTGACGCACCATCAGGCATAATCATAATGTTACAATCAGAATAAAACCATGATTGACGGGGTTTGTGTTTACGGAGTTTCGCGCGGAAAAGGGACAGTGTCATATACATTGACCCGATTTAAGATCAGAGGTATTTTCCTGGTCCATTTGGCAATCTCTGTCTTCAAATACAACTTGGTAAAGCCTCTTTTATCTCGCTGTGAACAACACATCTTTTAAAATAATCCGGTAGAATTTCTTTTACTTTTTCCGAGAAGTTCATCAGCTGCATTGCAGATCCAAAAACAGACAAAAAGCCGCAATATTACGTCGGCTTCGTTCTGAATTAGCGGATTTCCTCCGTCAATCTGGATAAACTCCCGCTACTCAAAGGATCGCATTTCCCAGCCCAGTGTCCCTAAACATGACATGAGTTACAGAAAGTTATGGATACTATTACAGAAGTTTTGGAGAATGTCGAGACGCACCAAGATAATGTCATAATGCACGCTGTTGCTGGATACATCTATGATATATGGGTATCGTATTCGCAGAAGCAATTTTCTGGGTTCAGTGCAGCCATTCCTTTTAGAAAATATACTTCTGCGGTTTCGTCATTTTCTTGTCTTTGCTGCATTTTGGATGGCGGTGTTTTCGAAGCCGAAACCGTATCTCTGATTTAATAACCGCGCTATCGCCAACTAATCCGAAAGAACTGCGTTCCGTTACAGGAGCTTTTGAATATTATCGTTTCGTCTCCAAGCTTGTTACACATGTAAAGTGCTTCGCCGCTTTTGGAACCATTTTCCGCAAAACATGAGTTGATCATCGTTACTGATGCTTCTCTCAATGGAATATGAGGAACCTTGACTAGCTTGGTGGGCCTGTGATCTGCATTTCCCGTCGACTCTCAAAGCCATACGTGGGTTTTCTCAAACGCGAAGAGAAGCACTTGTGTTATAATATCGCGTTGTCAAACGGCTTCTTAAGTACATTTGTGGATGAAACTTCAACATTGATATTGATCACTAGGCCCTAAAGTTCTTGTATCACCCTAAAAGTTCTCCATGGTGCAGCGGCAGATCATTGCACTGAGTGTGCACAAATGCACCATTGAACATCTTACTGAAAAAAGATTTCCCATGCTGATTCCCTATGCAGGATTTCATTATGCGACAACTATTGAAACAATTCAAATTGTTCATTGCATTAACCGTTACCAGTCAAACGGTCACAGCTAGCACTTTACTTCTGTTTTCTTGCCATGCACCGTTCTTTTTCTGGAGTTGACAGAATTTACTCGGCGGCCGGTAATCCTTAATCTTGCTCTCCTGTTAGGTTGACCTCAGTTGAGCTAAGAATGTAATCAGTTATCTGGGAAGCCGTTAATTGTCCGCTTTTTACTTGTCTACTGTCACTGTTCACATTAAGCCCTCTTTCTGCACAACAAGGACCCTATGTCATGATCCTTTGGTAAACCCCAAACTACCGCCCATTCTCAACTAGGCCAACAACTAGCCTGCCTGCTAGCTACCTCGGCGACAAAGTTCTCGCCTTCCTAGGTGAAGAATAGGCACCTACCCTGGCCCAACTGCTAATTGTCTTCTAGATCAGTAAACGTACTCACCTTTCTTGAGTCCATTTAGCTTAATGACATCATCTTTTAGATTTTTTTCTGTTGACGCCGCTGTATCTTATGCCCCATGACGCTCGCCGCACGCTAATACTTTCTTTTCATTTCTTTTCCGTTTACCATCACCCCAAGCTCCAAACCTCGACTGCAGTTGCCCAAACGCTCCGTAGAACTGTTATTCATTCAAACTGGCTTGTCCCCGGTTTACCCTAACACGGCCTCCAACGAAAGGGAAATTATCTGTGAGCCTGCATCCGCCTGACTCTCTGTGTCAATCTCCGTCTCACCAAGAACCAGGTGCCACGGAACAGCGTATTTTTTCTCCGATAACGGCACCCTTGGCAACCGTTACAGGGCTGTCCATAAACCGAAGCATGTCGGTGCAATGATGGCATGGCACTGTCATACCCAGTGAGATGGCCCTCCCGCAGGATCTTGATCCCCACCCTTCGCCCACTAGAGCATGCAGTCGCAAGTGCGGGGGAAATTTTTCACCCGCCCCCGTCTCTGGGACGAGCTCTTTCGTACCCGATGAACTTTCACTCAAATTTGGTCAACCTGGTTTTCTGCTACAGTATGGGCTTGCCTTTTTCAGGAGTTTAATTCCGTACACGGTGTTCGGATCGCCCTGTGTATTAGCACCTTAGCCCATCCAACCTTTCCCCTCCACCTGACTTCCCTGCAACAGTGCAACCAGTGAGTCTGGTTAGTTTCAGACTAAACCACATTTCTGAGACAAAGCTCGCCATGTTCTCCCAATTTGAATTATCTCATCTCCACCTCCACTTTTGCTCGTAGTGACTCCGGCCACTCGCCTAACCTCCCAAGGTCGTTCATGGGCAGAAATGGTTTTCAGCTTTAGTTCATGCAAGCTGGCTGTCTTTGAACTAGTCGGACCGCATACCCATTGTTCCCAACAAGTTGGGAAAGAAGCCTATTGTTAGTATTAGTTCATTGGATACCCCTCGCTGTTTATGACATTATCCTCTTTTCGTGCAATCCACTTATACCACCCTGCAGAGTGGTAAACCTCTCTCATTTGGAGTCCACAAACTAAGTACTCACACATTGTTACCTTGAATGAATAGCAGCAATATACCACACGTAGGCCTCAATCGACTCAAAAATGTCCTTGGTTCCCGCTGGTTCTTATTTGTTGCGATGCCCTCGCAACTCTAAAATACCTTGAAAACCGCAGCCGACTCACCTATTGTGTTCGCGTATTGTGATGAAGGTACCACAGTCTGATTCACGGATTCAAGGATTGGCATACATAACTGACGCTTTCGCCCAATTCTTCCGAGTCGGTTTTGCTTTTGTAGGTCAGCGTCTGTCATTCTCCCGAAGGTCACAAACGAGAAAGGGGTGCAGCACCGCTGTCTAATTTCTCAGTGCGGGGACTTACATAAGTGTCGCACAGTGCCTAAACAGGGTTTTATAGGAGCGTGAACAGCAGTTTGAAGAAGGTTATTCCACGCAGCAACCATCGGAAATGAGAAAAACTTTGCCCTATGTAAGTGTGCGCTCTGAGTTTGAAAATCTTACCATTTTTAGTACATGTAGCGCAAAAGCGCATAGTCCAGCATAACTTCACTATTTTCCGAACGAGGTCGTTACATGTACCCACAATATCGTTTCGTTCCGCCCGGACTGACCTTGACCGACCCATTTTTGCATAACTTCACATTTTCCGAACGAGGTCGTTACATGTACCCACAATATCGTTTCGTTCCGCCCGGACTGACCTTGACCGACCCATTTTTGTACACACCCTCGTCTTCCGGTTTAGGTTAGGGTTAATACACGTGCGTTGTTGCTACACTCCGGCCTTCTTCCCTGTACCACCCGACCTGTGCGCATGTGTGCTGTGTATACTGTGTGGATTCATTAATACCAGTCCGTATATCTGCAGGTGGGATACAGTCAGTCCCGAGACTCATATATGACATGCCGGCTAAACCCAACGTGACGCGCACAACTGAAGACGAAATGGAAAAGATATCGGCTGATATTGCACAAATGGATGGCCACCGAATTCAACCAACTCTATTATCACCGGGCTGTTCCACCCGGGCGGCGATCTCGACCTGTAGTCGTTTCGAATGAAAACATTCCTTTCATCAGTACCCCCGGAGCAGTACGGACAATTCATTCTGTTCCGGCTAGATGACTCCGCCGCCCATCGCATACTTCACTCAGGCGTTTCATTGTCTGCTCCACCAGACATTCTCTGGGCCCAGTTGGCCCCCCTGTTTGGCACGCTACCGCCGAGCAGTGTCTTTTGAGAACGTTTTTTTAACCGGAACCAGCACCCGGGTGAGACAGCGGATGAGTATGCCGACGCCCTCCGAGACCTTGCCTCAAAAACATATCCTGAGGATTCGCCAAAATTTCGGGAAGTGCACGCGGCCCAGCGATTCATGGCTGGGGTGCGAAACGCCGAATTGAAGGCGGAGAGGTGACCGGACCTTGGCTGATGCCCTCCAAATCGCACGGAACTACGAACATCTGTATGACAGCGGAGATCCATCCCAAGTCCTGCCCCATTGTTTCCGAAAGTGCAACGTCACCGGCAGGATGTATGGACCCCCAATGAAACCAAACCAGACCGTGGGAATTGCTTCTACTGTATGCGCTTCGGAAAGAATGCCAGGCGCTGCGGTCACAACTCCCGTAACAGTAAGTCCCCGTTGTCCACAACTGTCCCTACCGCTTCTACTAGACAGTTCTCCCCTCTACTTATAATAGAGCAATTGAACTCTAAGCCTGTGAACATCTTAGTGGACACCGGTGCTTCTCGTTCGATTGTTTCTATCGATTTATTACGACCAAAGCCCAATAGTAGCCACAACTGCCCGGAACTCCTAACCGCCGATGGATCTGTCATTTCATCACTTGGCGTGAATAGGGCAGTACTTTCCCTATCGGACATAGTTACTAATTTTACGTTCATCTGTGCACGAATCAACTGGGATGTAATTGTGGGCATGGATTTCTTAGTAGTGCACGGAGTCCACATTGATGCCCAGGCAGGTACCATGCGGTTCTCTAAATCAGAAACAGTACTCCCTCTGTTGACACAAATAAGTTACGTGATTTGTGCTCCAACATACCTGATCCAGAAAGGAGTAGTGTAATCAGTTTGCTAATGGAGTTCTATACTGTGCTGGATATTTCACGACCCTCTCTGGGGAGGACCAACGTTCTTCCACATGCTTTTAATACCGGTGGCCACAAGCCAATACATATCCCCCCAGGAGGATTCCCATCCACTACCAAGGTGAACTTGACCACCTACTTNGATACAGTCAGTCCCGAGACTCATATGCGACATGCCGGCGAATCCACCATGGCACGTACAACTGAAGACGAAATGGAAAATTATCGGCTGATATTGCACAAATGGATGGCCACCAAATCCAACCAACTATATTATCACCGGGAATGTTCCCCCGGCGAACTTCTCGACCTGTGTTCGCTTCGAATGAAAGCATTCCTTTCATCAGTACCCCCCGGAGCAGCGCGGACAATTCATTCTGTCCCGGCTGGATGACTCTACCGCCCGTCGCGTACTTCACTCAGGCCTTTCATTGTCTGCTCCACCAGACATTCTCTGGACCCAGTGGGCCTCCCTGTTTGGCACGCTACCGCCGAGCAGTGTCTTTCGAGAGCGTTTTTCAACCGGAACCAGCACCCGGGTGAGGCGGCGTATGAGTATGCCGACGCCTTCCGAGACCTTGCCTCAAAAACATATGCTGAGGATCCACCAAAAGTTCGTGAAGTGCACGCGACCCAGCGATTCATGGCTGGAATGCGAAACGTCGATTTGAAGGCGAAATGTCGTCGGAGAGGTGACCAGATCATGGGTGGCGTCCTCCAAATCGCACGGACCTACAAACATCTGTATGACAGCGGAGATCCAGCCCCAAGTCCTGCCCCATTGTTTCCGAAAGTGCAACGTCACCGGCAGGATGTATGGACCCTCAATGAAACCAAACCAGACCGTAGGGAATTGCTTCTACTGTATAAAGAATGCCGGCGCTGGGGTCACAACCCCCGTAACAGTAAGTTCCCGTTGTCCACAAATGTCCCTACCGCTTTTACTAGCCAGTCCTCCCCTCTACTTATAATAGGGCAATTGAACTCGAAGCCTGTGAGCATCTTAGGTGACACCGGTGCTTCTCGTTCGATTGTTTCTATCGATTTATTACGACCAAAGCCTAATAGTAGCCACAACTGCCCGGAACTCCTAACCGCCGATGGATCTATCACTTTATCACTTGGCGTGAATAGGACAGTACTTTCCCTATCGGATATATTTACTAATTTTATGTTCATCTGTTCGTGAATCAACTGGGATGTAATTGTGGGCATGAATTTCTTAGTCATGCGCGGAGCCCACATTGATGCCCAGGCAGGTACCGTCCGGTTCTTTAGATCAGAATGTAACAGTACTTCCTCTGTTGAGACAAATAAGTTACGTGATTTGTGCTCCAACATACCTGATCCAGAAAAGAGTAGTGTTATCAGTTTGCTAATGGAGTTCTACACTGTGCTCGATATCTCACGAACCCCTCTGGGGAGAACCAGCGTTCTTCGACATGCCATTAATACCGGTGGCCACAAGCCAATACGTATGCCCCCAGGAGGGTTCCCGTCCACTACCAAAGTGAACTTGACCACCTACTTTGCAAGATGTTAAAGAAAAAAATCATCCGTCCATCCTCCTCACCCTGGTCTTCACCAATCGTACTGATAAGAAAAAAGATGGTAGCTTACGGATATGCGTGGACTACTGACGGCTGAATCAGGTCACTGAGCGTGACTTATTCCCGCTACCACGTGTGGATGATACTATTGACGCAGTGGCTGGCTCGAAGAGGTTTTCCACCCTGGATTTAGCGTCAGGGTATTGGCAGGTGGAGGTCCACCTGAAGGACCTCTGTAAAACGGCGTTTACGGTGCCGTATGGTCTATATGAGTTCGAAACCATGCCATTCGGGCTCGCAAACGCACCACCCACCTTTCAGAGACTTATGCAGACAGTCCTCGCTGGGTTGGTCCCTAAATGTTGCTTGGTCTATCTGGACGACAACATTGTTCACGGCCGCACAATCGATGAACACAACAGTCTACTGCGAGAGGTACTATGCCGCTGGGAGCTGGCCTAACCCTCCGCACCGAGAAATGTAAGTTTTTACAACGTGAAGTATTGTTCTTGGGCCATCTTTTATCTTCCTATGGGGTCCAAACGGACCCGAATAAGAACACACATCACTGAGCGGCGGACACCGACAAATGTCCGTGTGTTACGTAGTTTCCTTGGTCTGGCATCATACTGCCGGAGATTTATCAAAGGATTTGCTGCCGTCAGTGCACCACTCCACAGGCTTACCCAAAAAGATCAGAAATTTTCCTGGACCGAAGTGTGTGATGAAGCCTTCAGCCGCCTTAAGCAAGCACTAACATCCCCACCTATTTTGGCATACCCGAACTTCTCACCCGATGCAGGAAAGTTTGTTTTAGATACAGATGCTAGCGAAATGGCAATTGGTGCTGTACTGTCTCAACGTGTTGGCGACCGAGAAGTCGTTATCGCATATGGTAGCCGCGTCCTAGATGAACGTGAACGTATTTACTGCACCACCCGACGTGAAATGCTTGCCCTGGTGTACTTTCTCCACCACTTCCGGCCCCACTTGCTTGGCAGGCACTTCCTTGTTCGGACAAACCGCCACTCACTACAATCGTTACAGAGTTTCCGCGACCCCGACGATCAAGTTGCACGTTGGCAAGAGCGGATTCAAGAGTATGATTTCTCTTGCGTCTATCGCCTGAGCCCCAGGCATTCGAACGCCGACGACTTATCCCAAAAGCCAGTCCAGGAACTAGAGTCTGTTAGTGTATTACTCGCGCCTAATCGAATAAACTGGGAAGAAGAGCAATTCATGGACACAGATATTGGCGAGATTTACCGCCTCCAGTTGCAGGGCAACTCCAAAACTTCTGGACGCCTGATGGCTTTGAGATCCCCGGCAGCAAGGAGTTTGTGGTCACGGTGGGGACAACTGCGAATTATATCTCGAGTACTTCACATTATGGGTAGTCGGGATGGCCAGCCTCGTGTTGTTGTCCCACGTAGTTGCGTCCAGCAGACCATCGCAGCATTTCACCGAGATTTGTGGCATGCGGGGCAGAAGAAAACGGAAGCGCCCGTTAGACGACACTACTGGTGGTTTCTGCTACACCACGATGTCGCGGATTTCTGTCGACACTGTACTGTGTGTGCGAAGACGAAGACCCCCAGAGCACCGCTCCAGCCGATCCCCCTGCAAGGACCAAACCATCGAGTTGGCATTGACGTGACTGGACCGCTGTCGGAGACTAGAAATGGAAATCGTTTCATCGTCGTCATGAATGACTACCTAACCAAATAGTGTGAAGCTGTGTCAGTGAAGCAGCAAGATGCCCGTACGATTGCGTCGGTGATAATCTCCGAATGGGTATCGCGCTACGGAGTACCAGTCATTTTACACTCGGATCAGGGCCCAGCCTTTGAGAGTCATTAACTGCGAGAAACGTTTGCACTTCTGGAGATAGATAAAACAAGGACAACACCATACCACCCTGAACGGAACGGTCTGGTGGAACGCACCAACAGGACCATAAAGGAGATACTAACTACCCTTGTGGATCGCCATGAAGAGGAATGGTGGGATGAACACATCCCCCTGTGCATGTTGGCTTATCTAGCGGCTGTACACGAATCGACAGGTTATGCGCCAGCATTTCTACAGCTCGGCCACAACCTTCGACCACCTTCTGACGCAGACACGCCCGTGGCCCCGGCGGACCTCGTTGGCAGTAACGAGTACGTCCGATCGCTCCGCGAACATCTGTTCGCCGCACTGCAAATCGCTCGCGAAAACATTGGACATGCTCAGCAGCACCAAAAGACTGTATAGGACCGCAGATCAAACGGACCCGTGTATGAAGTGGGTGACCATGTGTTCTTGCATCGCCCGAAAGCACCGCCGGGTGCGACCGCAAAATTCCACCAGATGTGGCAGGGCCCTTACGTTATTATTATGAAGAGGCCAAACAATACATATGTCATCCGTAACCCGTCTCAGCCACATACGGATGTGTAATGCGTACATTACAACCAGTTAAAACCACGTCTATCACATGAGCTTATGTGTCTCTCCCCTTCTCTCGCCCTGTTGCAGGTACCATGGTCGAACCACCTCGAGCCCCGGACAGAAAGAATTGCCGCTTGTACAACGCCCCCGGACTGACCTTGACCGACCCCTTTTTGTACACACCCCAGTCTTCCTGTTTCGGTTCGGATTAATACACCTGCGTTGTTGCTACACTCCGGTCTTCTTCCCTCTACTACCCGACCTGTGCGCATGTGTGCTGTATATACTGTGTGGATTCATTAATACCAGTCCGTATATCTGCACATTTCAGAACTGTCGTGTGCCGTCGCTACATCCCCTTGAACGTCGAATACCGCTGACTTCCTGACGTCCCACGCTACATGCCTGATGATAAATAGTCGCGATTTGTGGGAAACGTTGACTCACTCACAAATAACGAAACTTTCGGGTAGTTTTCCACCGGAAAAAATCCCTAAACATTATAGAATCTAAATGGCCATTGGAGATGCAAAATATGTGTAGGTGCAATCGTGCAAACGAATTTTGGTCGATGATTCCTGTTGCCACTCAAAATTCCGCAGTCCTCGTTAATTGTTTCCTAAAAGTCGTGCACCTTTGCTGGCAAAATGCAGAGTTTTCCATTACAGGTTGCGAATCACACTAGGAAGACCTCGAGGTTTATCGATTAGCAACATGTAACCTACGTCGATCATACCAGATAGCTGAACGAACTTAACCGACGCGCACGACTAACATGCGGCTAGGGGGACATGATGCCTAACTAACTAGCGCACCAATCCATCTTTAACGGAGAATAGGCTCAAAATGGACGTCATTGAATGTTGAGATATATTGGTCGTTTTTAAGTGTACGTACATCCTTCTGAGAGGCGAATTTTCTTCTTCGTGAGGAGCGTTCATTAGGCCGTTGAAGTCCTGAAATGAGAGGGCGAGGAAGATATAATTTAGGATATCGAAATATCGACATAAGGCGGGCGGCCGACAAACTGTTAGTGATACACCAAAATGCACTCCAACGACTATGTTCTCGTAGATTCTTGTTCACACAACGCCATCTTCAGCGGTTATTTTGCAAGCCTGTTTACTGCAACTCTCAAGAATTACGTGACTTACGTGAAATGCATGGGGTCCCATTACTATGCCAACTCTCCGGAGCTGATGGGTCACAAGAAGTCATCCTCGTCTCCTTCATCTAGCTGGCGCTCTACAGCGTCAGTCATAGTTATCAGACATCTACTCACGGCTGTCGAGTTTTTCCTCTCTGGACCCGGAATCACGGACACAGACTTCCGGGACACACTGTGCTGGGACTACGTGCTTCGGTCCAGATCAACATCATAAGACGCCCTCTTTGCAGACCGGGTAGCAAGCACACCTCTGCGTTTTCCGGATGGGCCCGGAGCTAAGAACCAAAAGTAATTTGTTTTCATGTGGACTCACATTTGGAACAAGCCTGAAGCGCACCACCACAGCAGCCGGCGTGATATGATACGCGATCCGCTGCACACCAGCGGTCACTGATAGTAGTCGGCCGGTCACAGATCACATAAAAGCCCAAGTCTGCGTTCCTAAATCGCCATCTGGGTTGAAATGCAGTATCTTCGACCGCCAGTGGCAGGCCGTCAGTTGTAGGCTTTGAGCCTTTACGCAGCAGGATTTCTTCCTGAACAATCAATCGCTTAAAGATGGCTGTGACTCTCCTTTGTTCCAGCCTCTGAAACTTATCCATCAATCGATATAGTCGTTTACGAAGGCCGTCAGAAGCTGTCGGCGGTTTCTGGGATACAAGTGTAAGGGGTAAACGTTTTTCCGGCAGGTTGTAAGCTGACAGCCATCGTTGATGGATTGGGTAGCAAGCTAAGAATAAGTCGATGATGAGTAGTTCTTACTGCTCGGAACGGACTGACCTCGAAATACAGAGAACAGGTGTACGCGTGGAAGCCACATCGCCTAGTAGAAAGAGCAGGTGCATTCTCCAGCACAGGTGCCGACAGTCTGGGAACATCTGAGTGTTGAACCACAAGCTATAAGTTAAGTTTACGTGCTCAACCTCGCCTTGTTTGTTCCAACACTTACATACGGCAGCCGCGGTGGTCGCGGACCCAAGTGCCTCAGAACGAGAGAGCATGCATATGTCGCCATTCGACAGACAACGTTCAGAGCGTAGGCGTCATCTACCAGTATTTGCCGCCTGTCGCAGTGGTACGACGTATGCATCTCGAACTCCCGCATGAGCCACTCGATGTGCCGGGACACCTTTTGGATTGCATGCTCCAATGTGTTGGAGTGGTGCACCTTGTATTTAAGGCGGCCGTTCGCATTCTCCAATCGGTTTTTATCAGATTACCGAAATGGACCATTCCGGACTGTGCGTGTATGGTCCATTTTCGGGTAATGTAGAGCCAGCGAACCATAAGATAGGACACAAATCTAGGATCGGTGCGGCGCAGAAGCTGCTGGTCTTGCCGGAACCTGTGTGCTTGTAATACGATGGAAAAATCCCACTGCACAGCGTTGTCCAGGCGGGCCATGCGTTGAAGTATGTGCTGGCTTTTCGCAGAATGTGCCTACGATTAAATGATAGAT
>NW_008751976.1:512614-534159 GCF_000715545.1 Opisthorchis viverrini | reverse complement strand
TATGAATGCGTGCATAACCGGACGGCCGGTTCTCATGCCGTCCGTTATCAAGAAGGTGTAAAGTTTATATCTACATGCCGAATATTAGATACTTTAAAAAACTTGCCCAACTCGGTTTTTTGCATGCGTTCCATCTACATTCACTACGTATGGTAAGCGTCGGAACAACGCTATATGCTGCCATCGGGAGAAGCATATATGGCCATAGTGACCTTCCTCTGACTGGCACACAAGGACGCGTCCGGCGTCCCGAGGTTTTGCCAGGACCGAAGGCATATCATCTGCCACATTAAACCCCAACTATGCGGCATCTACTCAACATAATCCGTCGACCGGGAGAAGCATATATGGCCATAGTGACCTTCCTCTGACTGGCACACAAGGACGCGTCCGGCGTCCCGAGGTTTTGCCAGGACCCGAAGGCATACATCTGCCACATTAAACCCCAACTATGCGGCATCTACTCAACATAATCCGTCGACACTTCTGGCGATAGTTGTATATATCCTGAGCAATGAGAATCTTGCCGAATTCATCCGCCACAAACTGCGGAACCTCACATGACGGCGTCCCGTATTTCAGAAGGGCCTTGTATGTGCCCAACTCGTTTTGGAGTTCGGCGTCAATTAACTGAAAGCCGGTCGTACACAATCTTCGACAATTTGTGGTTGTGTTCAAAAAAATAAGAGGTGACTGCCAGTTGGTTTCTTTGCCTCCGTAGACAAAAATGCACTGGACAGCTGGTGCTTAGCGTACTTTTTTATCAGAAAATACGCCCGGCTTACTAGCCTCTTCGGATTCCCCGGCTTTCCGTTGGTCTTTGCGGGCGTCTGCTGCATTTGTAGTACACCCATTCGTAACCCAAAACAGCGTTGGTACTTCGAATACTGGATGAGCGCGCAAACATCACAAAGTTATTCTCCATGTTTTGATTTGAGGCCTTCTCAAATGCCATGAAGGATAAAAACGATACACTCCGAAGCCAAAGCACATGTAGTTCAAAGCCGAATGTGCGCCAAGAATTTCAAAAGAGACCGATTAGAACAAATCGCAAATAAGTGACGGCAGTTGAGGGTGATTTTTGGACTGAGCACATATGCAAAAAAGTGCAACATTTTGACGTTAAAGTTTTTATCCCACCCACAGGGGTTTTGAAGAAAAATGCATTGTGCGTCGAAGGCGCGACATCAGGATGTCTATGACGGCGCAAGACGCGCGATCGCCACTTGAAGCCACTGGCATCCATTAAAAAACGAATTCCGCGTGCACGGTGGATTCTGAGTTCGTTAACCAACTTCCAATGAAACTGAGGCCGTGTGTATAGATCTTAAGGGCCTGAATAATTACCATCAAATGCTAAGACGTTATGTTAAAGTTTCCCTTCTTCAAAATACGGCTTCAGAAAAATTTGGGAAGTGTATCTAGGACTCGGTATTCGGAACCGCGGATGAATTTGAAAAGCAACGCATCTGAAAGGTATGCCCTAGCATTTTAGATTGAGGAGAACGCGCTACGGCGCAGATTCCTCACGCTTTTCAAGAGCGAGTTTCGCCGTGGTAATCTCAGTTAGTTAACTAAAATAACAATGGAGAGATCAAAGGATTCACAGAAAAGCCCACGACACCTAATTTCATGGCCTAAAGCGGATAGTTATGTGGCTCAATAACAACCAGAAAAATGAGAAGCTCGAATGGCAGCAACTGGACATAAAGATGATGGTAGACTGAACACGGGTTGGAGTGATTTTCGGTTTGGTCACACTCGCAACAAAATACAACATTTCGGCTTGAAAATGTTTACTCTACTCGCAAAGTTTTGCAGCTGAGAGCCTTGTGCAGCCAAGGAGCCCTCCATAGGGCGCACCAACATTGCCGAACAACAAAGCCGACTGTTGCCTTTCATCATAAATACCATACGCGTTTTCGCACACTTACACTACCCATCGTGTCTCTTAGGACCGTGTCGGTGCTGCTCTATTGAGGCCCCAACTATGCACCATAACCTAACCCAACGACCAACGACAACCCTTCTTCACCATAAAGGTAAGTGTTGTCGCTCGCCGTGGTTACTTGTAGTGATTGCCAGGCCCCTGTCTGTGCATGCACCTGGTTACAAGGGCTCACCTGTACATGGTAGCCTGATCCAATGGCAAATGACGGTCCTTCACACGTATGGTTATAATTGTTGTCACTTACCTTGACTATTTATAGTACCAGCTCCGTCTGATCGGTGTCCACGCTGAAGTGGATGTTTCGTCTTATAGAGGTGTACTTAATACTTGCACAACTTGTTCCGTTGGCGGTAATGAGATATTCGTATGTACAACAACGGTGCCATGCCGAGATCCAGTTATCATATTGTTCAATGATCTACACTATTGGACGCAGGTAAGTTAAAGCTGAAGAGTAGTTTGCACGAGTCAGCCGTAGGATGAAGTAATCCAGACTTGATCCCTAGGATTCGAGAATAACACTAAGCTTCAAAAATGCACCAACAGATTCAGCCGTAGCGACGTTCCGGTGGGTTGGCCGATACTTGGTTTCAACTCTGCTCATTTAGTGCACTAAATTCTAACTTCATTCCACTTCTGCTTCCCGATTTTGATACTCTGTAGCTTGAAAGAAAAAAGCAGTCCCATCGTCCCTATTATAAATCGCAAACATTCCATATTCAACCGCAGTTTCAATGTCACCAGTTGGGGGCACTTTTCTGGGATATCGATGATCAGCTCCTGTAATTTCCTTTGGGAACTGAATCTTTTGTGAACTTCTGCGCCCGGTTGTATATAAAAATTCCACCTCTTAGACACACTGCATGTTGAAAGCCACTCGCTACCTCAGGCTACTATGAGGTTCTTTTTCATGTCGGTCATATAGGTTTTGCCTTCATTCAGCTCATCTTTCACGCCGAAGTGTTTTTACTCATGTTTACTTCCAAAGCCGAATAGATAAGCTGATATGATAAACTGATGTGATTTAACCGTTTCTGATAATGACAACGACCTGGCTGGGACTGCCAACTTACATGAAAATAACGTGCATCGTCAAAATATCACCATTACCGCCTTGGTCTCTAAGTGGTCGATGGGCTCTGACTCCTCAATCCGCCTTGCATACCCATCCATATTTACGGTACCTGATAGGTCTTTTCAGTCACTAAATAGCC
Organism: Opisthorchis viverrini; assembly: GCF_000715545.1. Taxonomy (NCBI): domain Eukaryota; kingdom Metazoa; phylum Platyhelminthes; class Trematoda; order Opisthorchiida; family Opisthorchiidae; genus Opisthorchis; species Opisthorchis viverrini. Next base: position 530,994 of record NW_008751976.1, on the reverse strand, counting down.
CTGAACAGCTACCAACTATTTTCCTACCAACGCCGCCCCTGCTTTCCCCGACGAATCGAAAGACTCCAAAGTTGACAAGTCTCACTTCACCACCTTCTACGCACCTCTACCTTGTTCACGAACAGAGCAATGAAAATAGTTTTGGGGCCAGTTTCTATAGGGTTCCGAGCATGTTTTTTAAGTCGGTTATTAGCTATGCCGTAGCTGTTTCTTTGTCATAATAAGACTGTCGATACTGCTCATATCAGTTCGGCACTTTACGCCGTGTAGCATTTAATCTGAGCGGCTAATTTATGAATGTCTGTGAGCTCCAGGGTTCTAGCCTCAGTTGATTAAGTACACTTCAATTAACTGCTTGCACGATGTGATGAGGTCTCCTACAAACTAAAGATGGTGCTACTGAAGTGACCTTCGGAAGAATTGTTGTGGCTTTTTACCACTTTTCCACGGTCATAAAAAACGTATGAATTTTTTACCGTTTAAAGCCCCCCATTGAAAGTCCCGTTTACAAAACTGTAACAATCCTTTGGAGGCCAATTGATTGACTCCACTCCGACTTAAATAAGCGAACTGGAAACAGTTTAGATCTCCGCGAGATACGTAGAGCATCTACGACTCCTGAATGTCGGTCAAGTTTTGCAATCGATTCAGGGGAACTAAATCTTTTTGGCCGCAGCGACACCCACACTTCTTCCCAATAAAGAATAATAATAAAGATGTAGACCAGAGCATCACCAGCACAATGCTCTCTACTTTTGCTTGCAACTTCGCGGTATTAGATTGAAATCTTTAACCTTCCATTTAGCTCTTACCCACATCTTTGGATTCCAAATTCACCGACCTGTTCGCACTTCCCCTACATTCAATTTCAGATTGTTTGACCGTTCTTCTTACGCCTTTTCTTCCTGATAAATGCGACGAAAGTAGAATCAGATGTCACGAAGCCACACCAGCTTGAGGAATGATGCCAAATATCGGCGAAATACCTCAGGAGTTGAGTTGTATTTGTGTAGGGCGGTGGGCATATTTAGAAACAAAATGGTATTTTGTCAAAAAATCCAGTCCTGAGGGCTTCTAGAAGTCTTGCACAGTATCCCGTGGAACAGTGTAATGCAGTTGGATTAGAGGCTGAAATGTTCTTTCCCTGCGGTGATCTCGATTTGAGTGAAGTAATATAAATACATAGCAGGATATTACTGAGAAGCCGACATAGAAGTAATCGGAGCATACAATCCCAACTGTCACAAGTGGAATTACAGCGACAACATCTGCACCATTCCCACTACATACAAAAACTGCAGGAGGTACGTGTGTTTAGGCCATCATATTGTGTTGTACCACTTGTACTTTCTCGACGGACAATCTTGATAATATGCAGTTCCATTGTCATCTAAATGCAGCCTATATCGGTAAAATCGATCGGGGATCAATAGTCCACTGTGGGTGCATATATGCATCATGTTTAAAGTTCTGTTTTCATCAAATCCTACATTTACCTGCTCCATGAGGTGCACCGATTATGATAATTCGGCAGGACGATGAAGTTGTCACCGATTATTCCATATCGCTCGTGCGCAGTTATTAATTGTGTAGGTAATTATGTGCCTGTGTGATGCCTTCCTGTCAAGTTATACCTTTCTGAATTAGCGATATCTTTCGCTCCCTAATCGTTTGCGCTTTCTAGATTAAATAATCGATTCTTAGGAGTGGCATTGAGGCTGTTGTTCCAAGTGAATTGATGTGGTCATTCACATCAATAGTGGTCCAAAATCGGCAACAGCCATCGAGACCTGGATATAGTCTGAAGCCATAGAGTCAGACAACTTATGACGTGCTTCAGCGTTTTACATCACGTCGTGCGCACTGCGATATTGGGATTTCACCAATGAGTATCAGGTGAGTCTAAACGACCCTACCACTACAATACACTAATAATCAAGATCAAAAGGTATACAAATAAGCTGTTTTATTGTCCAAAAACGATACCAAAAGAAATGTTTTACGACTGCAGAAAGGATGTAGGTTTAACAAGCGAAGCCTTTCCATCAGAGACTATCCTTATTGGGAGGGGCCTGGTGTTCTTCTGCGGGTTACTACGTAACTCAAAATCTTACTGTGTTACTTGATTTTGAAGTTTTATAGTATGGTATGTGAAGTAGCCGAACATGAAATCACGACAGTGTGGAAAGATTGCTCGCTATTTTCGTTCTCCAGTGAATTTTTTCCGACAAACTGAATACGCGAAATTACAGGGCACTTAGAACTTCACAGAATAGTGCAATGAGCTTGAAGATGGCTGTACCATCTCAACCAATTAACTGTACTCCTCTAAAATCAGTAAAATTTGTATCGACCACACCTTTCCCGTCACATGAAATGTTCCGTCATACTGAACTAAAGCGCATTTTACGACAAGCCACATTCACGGAATCTAGCTGTGTATCCCAGTCCCAAAACTATTGGGGGGATGACTGGATGTCCTTGCACCTCACACAAATTTACTTGGTAGATCAATAAAGTCTTTAAGCACCAGTAAGCAAAAAGGCGAAACAAACTCCCAGTGTCATGGGGGGTTCAGTTTGCTGAATAAGTTTGGCAACGAATCCTTTACGTCCCAGATTGGTGTAATTGGACAACAAAGTGAGCCGCCATCATTCCAGTCCAATTCCGCTTTACGAACAAGAAGGCGAAACAAACTCCCAGTGTCACGGGGGGTTCAGTTTGCTGAATAAGTTTAGCAACGAATGCTTTACGTCCCAGGTTGGCGTAATTGGACAACAAAGTGAGCCTCCATCATTCCAGTCCAATTCCGCTTTACGATACTTGGTAATCCATGAAGTATGTATGAACCACGTTGCCAATCCCTCTTATCACCGGACTGCCCATTACTCCTAAGACCACTGTCCAGAACAATTCCATCGAGAAACTACTGGATCATCGATTTAGTCGTTGGACAACCAGATTACTTTCATATAGAGAAAATTGGCCTCGGGTAGTTAAAACAAGTCATCCTTCATCTGAAGTAACACTACTCATAGGGTTACTGAAGGCTCTTCGACATTTCGCAACCGGTTGGAACCAAATTAGTTTGCAAAGGAGTGTATTCAGCGGACTGCGTGCAATTTGCACCCGAGTAAGACCTGAGGTTGACAGGAGCTCTGGGACTGTACCTACCAAATGAGTGTCAAGAACGATGAAACCAGAGATTATCAAAGGGTTTCCCACAACCTCATGAGAAAAAAAGCACCGCGATACCTCAAGTATGGTACCAACTAAAATAGGACATTCAGTTAAAGAATATCCTGGGGGATTCAGCTGGGATTCACTCCAGCCTCCCGTTAAAAGAAAGTTTGGGTGCAAATGAGTGTATTTCACGAAGTCACCCATTAATTTTATTCAATCTTTTCTATTCGTAGAACCCTCTCACTCCGTAATGAAAGTTGCGTCTTCATCTACTGTTATGTTGGTGTTTGCATGCACAGCCAGGCAATGGTTTACATGGAACACGTTTCGTGAGTGACCAGTGACCAAGTGTGAGTCAGCTGCACCTGATGTGAAGGACACCAATCGATACCCGCAGCAAACGTCAGCAGCCATAAAATCGATAAAACGTACGCTGTGACATCTCAGACGCCTGAAAAGAAAGGAAATACCAAGACGCCTCACAATGTTTGCAAATGAAGTTGTAGTATACGGTGTCTGTCAGTTTGATTGATTCATATGTAAGTTTTGGTGATGTACAACCTTGCTTACTGGGCTTTGGCTCATGAGCTTTGTTTCTGTTTTCTATCTACAGAAATTGTCGTGAACACCTGCCTTCGGAGAATCACTGTCCCCTGGTGCTTCCGTAGCGTGCATATTACAAAGTGTCGAACAGTTGTGAACCCCCAGTCCATTGCGTAAGAGCAGCGAAGGCTAGAATCGAACTGCCGAGTCCACGTACACAACAAGAGTTGGCGAAAGTTACCACAAAATAATCGTCTCACTAATGTTCGCTGAAGCTCTGCTACCAGAAATGGAAATGTCCATATGTATACACACTTCATGTATATAAATTGTGGCAGTGTAGTCGGACGGTGAGCAGTACCATTTCAAATTGCATCGGACAAGTTTTCCCCTGCTGCGTACAACTATTGTGCTTCATTCAGACTGCAAATACTTCCAGCCGAAAAAAATTCAGGACGTCTCCCAGGAAGTTTGAACATCAGTCTCATAGCAACTGTAGATAAGAGGAGTGTAGAACCCTCCAAACGTCCCTAGTATGGTCTGGGGGAAGAATACACCCGTTAGTTCAACCGATCAAAGTGCGTCCAGATCTGCTGCTAAGTGAGCTTAACCGGGGAAATCACATTCCCTTCTTTTTAGTGGGAGAGGTGTCATCAGAATGGAAGGACCTAGCTGACTGTCCACAGATTGCCCGCTTAAGGCAAACGGTTAAACGCTGACTCCGACTGAATAATAACGGGAGCACGAATAAGCACATTCGTACTTGATGGCCAAGATTACCCTTGTAATCCAACGGTCACGATGGCCAATAGGTCTAACATTTCCGTCCGAAGCCTTCATTTTTACCGGGATGTCTCAGAGATGGTCGTTATTTCCAGAAGTTGGCGGTACATCCACGAAAAAAGGGCCATGTAGTACCCGGGAAAATACTTATACCGCACTCCTACGAAACTTATGCATATGCCACACCAGGACGACAATGGTCGCAGTGGTATGGCGTCTCCTACGAGCAGAACATTCTACGCAAGTATAACGGTCAAGGACAAATAATCTGTTAGCTTCAGCCTTCCGAGGCGGCTCATCCTACCAAGGGAGTTGGCTGGAAAAAATGCGGACACGATCTTCTTATGGTTCTCGAAAATCTTCATCAGGTTGGTACTCCAGGTACAGGAAACCTCGGGGAAATGAACTTTTTGGACGGAATGGACTGACTTTGAGAATAATGAATAGGGTCCAGTGTACCAGAAATTTCGAGATCTTTGAGAAACTATTTATAACCACGGTGGGTTTGGACGAAGTTTTTGGCTTGATATAAATACCTCCCCACTCATACCGAGTATTTATAGCTCTAAACCTAAATGCAGACGGTTGCCTTACTCGGATTTCTATATGGCATCATTTGTGCTTTCTCGTGTCGCATACTCTCTTGAGTCATAAAACGTGCTGCCCTCTCCAAGAGCTGTATTTTGTGTTTTGGCCATACAGTGACGGGAATGAGATAAACTACTTGGTTCTTCTTATGAAGCAGTTCATGCGGAGCACAAGTTACCTTATTTTCAAGTCCACAATGGGTGCACCCTTGGGAGATTACCCGCTTGTAATTAATTGAGCGGTGGTGTCTTCGTGTTAGCTGGTTATAGCATGCCCGCAATCGGATGGTGCCCAAAGTAGCACTTGTAACGAATGAGAATGGTCAAAACGAAAAAAGAGCTTGTCAAGTTGGTGCACTTACTACCCATGACCAAAAACCACTGCTTTCCGTTATGAATCGATGTTGATGAAAGTCAGCGAGGGAACAAGTGACGGCACGGCAAAGTGAATTGGAAGAGGCTACAGCCAAATCGAATGCTGTGGAATCTTCGCGTCTTTCTGACTTCGACCGAGGGGTTCTCCCTGAACGTGATTGGAGACCATAAGGCTCATGGTACGTCACAGGCCACAACGTAAAGTACGCCAATATGCCGGGATGTTTAGCAAAATTTGACTGTGTTAGGTAGGATTTGCAAAAGATGCTGGATTTAGTTCTGCAATGGCGTGTTGTGTCGATATGACGCCCATATATTTCTATTTCAATGATGTGGTAGTGTCTCCAAGTAAATTATGCTTTTTCCCGAATTTTTCCCTCCCTGCTAGTCCTTACTAGATCGTACGTTATTCACCGTAGTAGGAAAATTGAGCGCCGATGTAAAGCTGCCAGTGGTGATCTCGCCCCTACTAAAATATAATGGGGCGAGATGGCCGAAGTGGTTAGAGCGCGGATTACTAACCTGAAGGTCCGCGGTTCGAATCCGACCTCCGCCACTCGACTTCCCCTGTCTAGGCTTGGGCAACCTGGCAGTATCCCAGCCCTCGTGCTTCCTTCGGGTGGCATGGCAGCTAGGCACCGGAAGGGTGCTACAGCTGAACGCTTTATCTTTTTTTTAAAAAAAATATAACACTGGCTTAACAGAGCGGACAAACCAAGAAATACGCTACAAACTAAGACACTACTGTTAATTACAGAAACAGCGAGCAAAAGCAAAAGCACTGATAGTGAGGAAATCCAGATGACGGTTGTTTTGAAACCCGAAGGCCATATTCAACGCCCATCACGTAGTATCGATAGGGTCAACGCAGTGTTCAGTATTTCAGAATTCCTCAGCGCGTTTACTCGTCCCATAATGACTATCAGCTAGCGATCCATTGTCAAAAACGGTTCGTGTCAGTGCCTACTCAATCAAAAACCCTTCAGACCACCCACTGTCCAATTAAGAGCTAGGTCTCTACAGATTTGCCGTCCATCTTACCGCGCACCCTTATGACCTGAGCACTATTGACTGCTCTATTCGGCCAGTAACCGGTATTTTAATCGCTGGATTTGTGTTGGCTCGACGACTAGATCGAATTCTGGGTATTCAGCCTCCTTCGATGTTCCGAAATCATCCACAATCCAAAGGCCTTCGAGAGATCTTCGGTTGGTTCAATAATGTATGCTGAGCGATCCGCATCACCTAGGTGTGATTGTGTGGGCAGTCTCAAATAAACAAATTATTGAAACTTCCTTGAACATGGCACCATCACAGCAGACGATGGATCCAGTTAGTCCATTAATTTAAAAGACGTAAATCGAACACTTCCAAACAGACGTCTGCATAAACTCAACTGGTGTACACCGGCACTGGCTAGCTGGCCGACTGCAGTGGAGCTTAGGTATCTATCTAGCTTGAGCAACCGTACGAGGACAGAGAACAGAAAAATAATTACTGGTATCCGCAAGTATACAGCCTACCATCAGTTTCGATTCCTTAATATCGCATTGTTGTTCTCTCCTTCCAAGATAACATCCAAAATGAAACATTTGAATTCATAACCTTCCAGTAAGTTTAGTGGTAAAAAAGAGATAGCCATACTAAAGTAGTTCGTAGGAAAACCCATGTTACGAATCTGATACCAAGTTTTACATTTGAGTTCCCCGAAATAAGTGAGTGCGGAATGAGTGAACCTTGTAACATTTCAGGCTGGATCACACAAAAAACAATGGCAATGAACGGCACATAGTAGTTCGGGTTACTACAGAAGCCACAAAGTTAACTTATGTATTTTTGTTTTCGTTTCCAAATTGATCTATCAGGTGGTGGCGATGAGGTTATGTCGAGAAAACATGTCACATAAACTGTTGGAAAGACCCCAGTGAACGCTCAGCAACCCCGGAGTCATTATCGGAGGTTACGGATGGGGTTTCCAGATCAGTGTCTAGTACGGATATTGCATTTTAATACTGAGATGACTAGTTTTAAAAAGCATAGCGGACGTCGCGACGCTCTCAGATCAAGTCACTGGTTGTTTGGACCCCATCAGTGCGTTATACATGCAACGAAATGGACCAAAGACTGGGTAATTAACACCAGTAAATCAACATCAGAAGCGCGTTCGCAGGCAAGGAACGAAAAGCCATGGGATAGTGCCAGCTGTATGAGGGAACCTCCTTGAAAGTATTTCCCTAGTTCAATACGCACAAACCCAGCCACGTATTGAAAACGCAATCATTACCTCCTTAACGTTATTCCTGAGGTTATCTTAGTACTAACTGTGTGAAGCATTTGAAGCCACAACTAACAGGTGGTCTAAACCAGCTGGCAACCTTGTGAAGTGTGCTTTCATACTTGATAACAAGCGCGTCACCGCCTATTGTACTAAACACACAAGCACGAATTGTAAGTGGATAGAAGAAAACGGAAAGTACACCGAACTAGAAGTGGTCGTCTTCTTCAGATTAATTTTCATAGCGCAAAACAAGAAAGGTTATGTCGCAAAATAGGAATTTACAGTTGGGCTGGGAAACAGAAAAGGTTTATTAGCCCGATGGAACTGCAGCATACTGAAATCGATCCTTCGAACAGACGTAGTCCGCAATGTCAAGGGCGAGGACACAACTTTCTCGAACCAAAGGTTCCTCATCATGTAAATATTCTTGGAGAACACAACGAGCAGCCAATGCAAAAGGCTCGTGCATGTTAGGGTGATTGTCATCGGTAGAATCCACATTAATATGTCCCAAGACAGCACCTAGAGCTTCGGCAGCCTCGTGACGGACCATGGGATGTTCGCTGGTCAGTTGTAAGCTCTCGGCTAAATCTGGGACCGTGACCGGCATGCACAACTGGCCCAAAACGAATGCAACCTCATGACGCAGGAGCGCGCTTCCAGGGGCATGCAATCCTTCAGCCAACATGGTAGCCAAAGCATCTGCCGAACATAGTCGATCGGAAGGTTCGAACTTGGCCTCAAGAATACAGTCACGCAAACTGAATAAAGCTTGATAACGCGTGAATAACGATTTGCCCGGATCCATCATAATATCACGTAAAACAGTAGCATCCTCACGAAAATCTGGATCGATTGACGGAGCCGGGTCGACTGTGTCTGGAAATACCTCCTTGGCAATCTGCCGTTTGGGTGGACAGCCAGATCGTTGTCGCAACCAGTTCAGGCGACCGAGACCAAGTTGACACGTTTCCGCTAGCTATAGATGGAGACAAGAGATACATTCAGTGTTCCTAAAAATCCGAGTGAATAACCCTGTGTAGTGGCCTCGTAATTACAACCCTATTTGGAAGGATACTTGGGAGGTTATTGAAAAAGTCAAGGCCAAACAATAGCCTCGCGTGATTCGCCACGTGTATAAAACAAGTACTGATGATCGTTTAGCTGTGGCACGCTTTCGGTGCATAGGTACTGTGCAACCCGAAAAAAAAACACAAGGCGAAATGCTACCAGGCTTCCCAACCCTGGACAAAACCAATCGAAAGGCAAAGGCGAGGTACGAACAAGGGATCTTCTGGTCAACAGTTCTGAGTCTTAACTACTGAGCTACTTTGAGCTCATCTGCAAGGCGAGCACACGTAACGGCAGTACAAGGCTTAATCATTGAGTTCAAGATAGCCGGGTAGGTGTGGTGCAAACTTTCTGAACGGAAGGCCCACAATTTGAACTCAACCTCAGCATTTTGACCGCCTCTATCTGAGCCAAAGAAACCCGACAGTATCTCGGCCCTCGTGCGTCTTTCGAGCGGTATACCAGCGAGGCACCAGTAGTCTTGAACAGGTTGAGCAGAGTGCAAACAGATCTACCAAAGCTCTCTTATTATAAGGGCATGGAAGTAAGAAGGTCCTGTAAACAAACACGAGCAAAAGGGATAAAAACACCAGGAAATAGGACTAAAAGTCATGAGTTGAGCTCTTGGATGCACACACATTCGTTTGGCTGCCTTAAAAGCGGCAACATAGCTCGGTAGCTCGGAGTGGCGGGTTGCATGGACCTTCTGTATGTCGGACAATGGCGTCTGCTTCAACAATAACAATACGTAATAAAGGGGTGCATGGATGAACAGTCAATATCGTCGGATTGACAATACTAAGTTAGCCAAAAGGTACGAACCAAAATACTCTAATTCTGGAAGGAATTTGGTAAATTTTTAGGTTGATTAGTGGTGGGAAAACAGTAATAATTGCAGTTCTATAACTGAAGGCTTCGGCCACCATAGTTGACCGCACGAGCAAAATAGTCACAACCACTCCTTATCAACCCAAACAGGAATTTCGTAGTTGGTTGGGTAGCAAGGTATATGAGATGAAAGTTGAAGAAAGCGGGTAATCAGTATGGGGTACGGCACTTTTGAGTCACCTTTTCTCTTAGAAAACAACTGAGGCATGTCTTAAAGGCACGCTGAAAATGCTGGGGAAAAGCCTATTTAATAGTTTCGACGTTATTTACACCCGGAAACATTATGGGAAATGCCTGAGGTATTACATGAAGTTCAGTACGTGATTTCCGAAACGATTCGATCTGCTTTTGAATGCTGGTCCAAAAATGATTTTCGCCTTCGGAATATTCCTTCTTTTAATACGTTAACAACGCACGCACTACTATAATTGATTAAAAAGTCGTTTTCTCACTAGGTTTTTAACCGTCTTAAGAGAACATGCATTAACTATCCGCATAAACTAATCTTCAATAAACAAAAGAAATGAATCAGATATCTTAGGATGAATTAACAAAAAAAGGTGCGCTTCTAAAACTTCCACTCGTGAAAAAGCCTGAATTGAAAGTAGTCCTCTATGACAGAAACCATATTGGGCTCAGCCAATGCAAATTGATATCCTTTCATTTGATTCCGTTCCGTTTATTCCCTTGCAGCTGATAACAGAAAAAGAGACTTGTTGAAAAGAATTTTCTCGAAGCATTCACCCTTAAATTGAGAACGAAGTGCTACCTTCCAGAACTGAATGAAATAACCTAGTCCTGTTTTTTTACCCTGTGAGAGGTAAAGCGCATTCCTGGAGTGAAGCGAAGATTTGACATAACTTCTTTGACACAGAAAAGTTCTTTCGGAAACTGACGTCATTCATAATCACCGTCTAGTACGGTTATTAATCAAGCCCAGGCGAATACGAACAACCTTGTAGGTACGAAAGAATACTCAGCGAAATACACTCAAACAAATTTGTTTGCAAATGAGTGTGTTTCGCTAACGTCATGCAATTTGATTTCAAGTAGAACACAAGGCTGACGGAAACTCTGGGACTGCGCCTACCTGATGAGCCTCAAGAAGGGCGAAGCCGGTCGTGGGCTGTCGAAGAATTTTCAGGAATCTGCTTTATGAGTAAAGCATCACGAATATTGACCTGTTTCTGTACATCACATGGAAATCTGGATACGAAGCACTTGCCATCTTACGTCTACTGATAAGCGTTTAACTGACCGGCTTTCCAACAGGGCTTTGAGGCTGGCTTCAGGCCACCCCAACGCGGCCTCATAATCCATCGTTATCATATCGGAATACTGAGAACAATAATGAAGCCCTTTCTTACTGTCAGTGCACTAGTCAGAACACATGGTACAAGGTTTGGGTATTGAAAAACAGTAGGATGTGACATCATCACACACCGCGAATCGAACACAGAACAATAAGTCCTGAACGTTTCTAGCATACAAAAACCTACAAAACTGTAAAGTGAATAAACAAATAATGTCTCGTGCTTATGTAGTGAAGAGGTCGCTCGGGTCTGAAAATCCCAACCAGACGGCTCTTAAGCAGGACTGAAGCGTTGCGTATTGCTGGGATTTGTCATGGATGGAAGACCTCGCACGACTGAGTTTCCTGGCTTGTGATCATAGCCTTACCATGAACATTCGGTGAAAGTTCAAACGATATATTTCTAGAGAATCAAGGGGTGGTTGGATAAACAACCTGACTGAACAATAAATGAATTGAGAATCAATCTGGCCAGTAGACCGATTCCTCTATCCCGGTTGGAAAGGCTAGGTGTTTCCCCGTCACTTATGGGTGAGGATGGAACCCTACAAGCATCGATATCACTATGACATCAAGCGCAGTGTTTTTGACGGCGTGTTTTGAGACCGTACACATTCTAGTGCACAGAACCAGCCAGTGTACCATACATTTGCACACCTAACATAATCTGCACTAAAATTTTGTGATGCGATAACCGCGCAACTCAACGCAGGAACGGCGAGAAAGCCTTAATGATTAAAAGCCCGTTTTAGGGCTGAAGGGTGGTTGCACTGTGCTGTTAGCAGATGAACATGGCATTTCCGTTTGTGTTATGAAGATAGGTGTTAAAGTACTTGCAGCCAATCCCCGATCCCGCCAATCCGAGCCAATCATGTGAACATAAACGTTCAGATGGTGCGATAAGATTCCAATAAACTCAAACGGAACCACAGGCAACTAACTGGATAGCAGATATGGCCAGTTGCCGGCTTCACAGCTATTTCGCTGTCATAGTGCATACACAACTCCGTATGTGGGCAAAGTAGTCCACGGGTGTACTTCATATGTGAAGGAATTTTTGGAGTTTTAGCCGAAATTTGCTACAAGGTCTGTGGTCAAAACTGAGGGGTAACCTCTCCAAGATTTCGACGGGAACTTAAAGGGGGTGTGGTACCTTTAGAGAAGGATAATGTATTGTTTTGCCCGTTCATTTAAGGTAAGTGAGCATAGCAGGTCATCCCTTTCCTACGAGCTTCGTCCAAACAATCGTATATTTAGTAAAAATGCTCTTCTCAGCAATAGGCTAGATTTAGCACTGTCATTCGACAGGTGCTAACCGAGCAGCTAAATTACATGGTCACTACAGAAACGAGTATAGAAATCGATATTGTTAGGAGAAAACGCCCCAAAAAGGCAAAAACGTTGTCAGATCTTGAAGAAATATGCCCTTGGGACTCAACGTGCATCCAGTAAGTCTGATGATTCCACAAAACTATTCATATTGAAGTCGTGAAAGCATAGGTTCGTTGATGATTGCCGCTGGCATTTAACACTGAAAACCACAAGAGCCAACATAATCCAGTTCTTCCGACTATAAGGCGGTGATGCATCGGTGCCCTCATCTGGTGACAATAATGCTACTTCACAACCATGAAATGATTATGATGAGTTCTTCCATAGCAGCTGGGGTTGCCAAAGAAATTCCATTCTTACCCCCATAAATCGAAACTTAATAACAAGCGGGGGATACTTTAAGATGATCCTAACAGACATTTTATTTCGCATCATCAGATTGAATCCCACAACTCATCGTTCAGCTGTATCACCCTTTTGGTGCCTAAATGCCATGCCACCAGAAGGAAGTAAAAGGGCTGGGATACTGCCAGGTTGCCCAAGCCTAGACAGGAGAAGTCTCGAGGTAGAGGTCGGGTTCGAACCACAATTTATACCTATGCATAACCATTAGCTTCTCACTTCGCAGCGAAAATACTGGTTGACTTTATAACGGGCGATCGTGATTGTCAACGGATATTGATAGCACTGAAGTCATACTGTTTGAACGACGGTGTGGTGGAACAATCGTTTCTACATGAGTTATATACCAGTGTCATCTTTGCTGTATGATCTTAATTTAGAGCTGTCGATAAGTGCACCGGATTGTACAAAGTAGCCACATGGTGTTCACGACTCCAACTGTTTGAACGACCAGTTTATAAAAGGGCTGGATACTGCCAGGTTGCCCAAGCCTAGACAGGAGAAGTCTCGAGGTAGAGGTCGGGTTCGAACCACAATTTATACCTATGCATAACCATTAGCTTCTCACTTCGCAGCGAAAATACTGGTTGACTTTATAACGGGCGATCGTGATTGTCAACGGATATTGATAGCACTGAAGTCATACTGTTTGAACGACGGTGTGGTGGAACAATCGTTTCTACATGAGTTATATACCAGTGTCATCTTTGCTGTATGATCTTAATTTAGAGCTGTCGATAAGTGCACCGGATTGTACAAAGTAGCCACATGGTGTTCACGACTCCAACTGTTTGAACGACCAGTTTACCCGGATAGTTGATGATACCTAGCCGACACTGTAACGAAATCGGCCGATTTATGGCTCTTTAACTCGTCTTGGACCAAACCCTAAGAGGATACACATTGTTTCGAATTTTCACTCACCCGATAGTGGGACTAGATGTAAGCGCCAAGATTCAACAACGGCATCCACTGTTTGTCTACTATACCTGATGTTCAACAACTTGAGGTAACAAATAGGTAACCAACTACCCATTATTTTCAGTGAAGGATTATGGAAACACGTATTCGGATGAACTGCGTATCATGACCGCCGGATGCTGGATACGCATCTTATTAAAACCCACACAGTCTGTTCTACTGAAGCAACCGCACGGTGGTGAATCAAGAGTAAGACCGGATACCCACTATTTGGGGTCAGCAACTCTAGTCAGCTATATGGATATATTCAAATGTGGTGTCAAATAAGAAGAGGCTATGAACAACTCATGTGTCTTATTGTCTTTTTATTTACTACTAACGTACAGAAGTGGTGATTTTGTAACTGGAGGATAATAACGATGCAAACAGAGCAAAGGCGATGGGCTAGATGCTCGTGAAATAACTTCTACTCGTCAGTTCTTAAACGGCCGTTGCAGTCCGGCATGTATGGGGAATAAGAGTAGAGTGTTGAGAATTACACAAACGCTAAATTGAACTGCCCGCAAGTCACAGCCTTTGCCACTAGCATACCAGAGGGCGCTAAGTACAACCAAGTAGTAAATCTCAGGAAACTGGTCAGGTTAATCAGGTACGGCGAGCCCAAAAATGTTTCCGTCCTGGGAGTATTGCTTACTGAAGGCTTCCGCATAAAACCTTAGCGGACAAGCACTAAAGAAAAAAAAAGCTCATTTTTTGAGGTTTCAGTGTTGGAGCGCCTGAAACGAAGGATACTCCCAACCACCAAGATTTACACCTAGATAATCGAGAGCTAACACGAGCCAACTTGAGAAGCAAAAGGAAGCGGTCCATACATGGTCAGTGGTGAATTCAACGCCCGGAAAATCACCCGTCGTAAGCAGTATTCTTACACTAACTTACGGACCACTGTTTTACCACCCTAAGCTCCAAAGTACGTTCGCGAATGCTTGAAACTGTCGGAATTACGACATCTCAAGTCAATCTAAGCTATGGGAGATGGGGCGAGATGGCTCAAGTGGTTAGAGCACGAATTTACTGACCGGAAGTTCCGTGGTTCGAACCCGACCCCTGCCTCTCGACTTCCCCTGCCTAGGCTTGGGCGACCTGGTAGTACCCCAGCCTTCGTACTTCCTTAAGGTAGCATGGCAGCTAGGCACCGGAAGGGTGTTAACAGCTGAACATGGGAGATGGGTCCCATACGAAAACGATAGAGTTACATCAGCTGAAAAAGTCCGATGTAGATGAAGTGTCTAGTGAACAACCGACATCGTAGTGAGCGCGTGACGGCGTAAACCGGTTCCGTTGAGCACGCCCCTAGCTGTTTTACTTAACCAACCGATTGCCGCAACAAAGTGTAGATTGCTCTAAGTTACTCATAGTATACTACGCTTCTGATTTGCTGTCTACCTTGTTGGAAATTATTGGCATATTCCACAGGTCACCTAACATTACGATAGTAACAACGGCAGGCGAAAAACTGCACACAAGCCCAAAAACATTGTTGGTTCTAAATTTTCCACATGCATTTTGCCGAGTATGTACTAACAAGCTCAGAGGACTCGTTCAGACACCGTACAGTGAAGACCTCATCAGTGGATTGTTGAAGTGCTCATAATGAGGTGCTATCGAGTTCGTCTTTCTCAATATTTTTACGACGTAAATTTATAGCTCGGCTTCTCCATTATCCTCTATGTTACACGAGAGGGATTATAAAAAGGGTGGATCCCAACGTCAAGACACGACCTGTAAGGAGTATAAACATGGAAAATAGGACACGGTTGCGAACCTCACTGCTAATATGTGCTTGTTAATTATCAGATTCCCGTCACTGTTTGAACAAAAGACCGAAAACCCAAATCAGGGAGCTATAGGGGCGAACCACACTAGGATCCTACGGGTTGGGCGTTGGTACCTGCGCGAAACACAGCATGACCAATGTACATCCATAAATCAGTAAAATATTCTGTGGAAAACTGTAACTTCCCCATCTTATAAACTTATTTGGATTTCGGGAATTGGATTGAACCAGACGCTGCGTCCATGTCGCGAAAAGAAACAAAAGTTTCGACAGTATCATCCTGCTTGGGGATTATAGTCACCCTCGGTTGAAAATACAGAAGACTCTTCAGAACAGAAAATGAACTTACTTCGACTACATCAGACGCAGCGAACTTTGACAGGACTTGTTCAACTGAATCGAGATCGACACCAGGCAACTCACAGAGGGCAGCTAAAGCTTCAGCAGCTTCGTGTCGCACAACGGAAGGATGTCGCGAATCATGAACAGCTTGAATAAGATACGGAACCGCTTCCGGATTCCTGCGCTGTCCAAGACAGTATGCGGCCTCATGTTGAAGCAAAGCGTTAGCCGCTGGAGATGGCTCAACTGTCTCACATAGGAACTTGGCTATCAGGTCCACCGCCAACAATTCGTTAGCATGTCTCAATCCCCACAGGGCTCGAGCTCGGTCAACTAATTTGGCACAGGGATCAAGCAAACAATCACCCCAAGTTCGGAGTTCACTTTCTGGAACTGGTCGCTTCGCAACATCGCTGACTGGAGCCATTTAGCTGCAACGAAACATACAGTAAAAGTTAGTTTAATAGGCTGCACGCAACGAAGGCACACGCAATAACGTCAGTAATTGAGGCGCATGGCAATGAGATCGTCGGACGTTTCGTATTGAACTAATAACTCTCATTCTGGAGAGCACCGAGGTATGAGGTCAACGCATATTGTTTTCCTGTGAAGGCCCGAGGAGAATAATAGCAATGTGGAGAAGCGTAATTCGGCCTTGTTTACGTCAGAATAATTCTGAGGTACCTACATGTTCATCAGGGTGATGTTTTTCAAAATGACATGACAAATGCAGTGGTATGCAGAATTTGGAAGATTCGAATCATAAGGCATTGTACCCTTCCTAACATACTGTCCATTGATACGAGTTTTCTTTCCCAAGCAACTCATCAGTTTGTTTTGAACATTAAATCCTTAAATCGACGGTATAGTCGCGTGATTTCCTCATTTTCGTTAGTTGGTTCGACAAGCTGGGATGTTAGTTGCATTCTTGGATATTTTCATCGCACTATTGCCTGAACGTAAACAACGTGAATTTCTTAGATGTTCATCAATTATGGAGTAGCTATTGACCGACACAAGGGCGAAAACAATTCACAAGGATTGTCAAATGGCAACTATGTAAGTGGGTGACAAGGCCTGTCATCAAACGCAGTCGACTTTGATGCATTATTATTATTATTATTGCCAGCATCTTAGGCAGCAATACCACATGTTGTATGGATATGTCACTGTTCCAAATCATGGATATTTCATTTTGAAAGTCTTACGGAAGAAAGTATTGTAACTGAGTGCAAACCTAGACACCAGAATTTTGGTGACCGAAGACATCCAACAAAAACACAACAATTACATAGAACATGCAGATATAAAAGTAGAGAGCACCATGGCATTTAAAGCGAATCTGTAACTTTGAATAAAGACTGTGCAGTCAGCTTTGAGTCAGCCAGTCACTCTAGTACCAAGGGTACGTTGGTCCCAGATGCTACAGTGTCGATCACCGAGAAATGGGAAAGAAAGAGAGATACAGCCAAACGCTGGAAGTCATGGCATGCTCAGTTAGTTCAGAGACTGATAGCTACGCCTTGAAGGCAGTAGTTTTGATGGATGAGCGCCACAGACAGCGCAGTTGGGCCATATCTGCCAGTGCCATTAACCACTAGTGGGTTCAGTCTCAGAATCCCCGTCCAAGAAGACAGCAGTTGTTGACCCTACTAGGTTGACTGGTCAGTGCTTTCATACTTTGTTGCCACGTCATATACTGCCCGTTTCTCTGTCGCTTCCAATCAGCACAGTGCTGGGTGAAGAAAGCTCTGCCGGGCAGATGATCCTCTGGAATACGAAGTACTTGTGCCAACCAGCGTAGCTTATGAAGCGTGAGTAATTCCGCTTCTGTGGAAGAGTTCCCTTTTCCTAAAACAATCTGGCGTACCTCAGCACTGCTAATCCCCTGTTCCCACTAGACACAACCAATGCTCTGGAAACACCGATGTTCAAACACTGGGGTAATTTTCAGGAAGCTGAGCTTCTTGACAGAAAAATGGGGAAGAGGGTTAATGCTAGGCTATCGCACAGATGTTCATGTGCATACAACTCTTAAATGATGCCGTCAGACAACCTAGCAGATAATTAACAATACGAACGCCATTAAAATCGTGTGGAACTATACGTTGAAACGTTACCGTCACGAAGAGACTGGACCTTACCGTGGTGTGACGGTTTGCGCACCTCAGCGATCCATTGAGCTATACTGGAGAGTGTCCCGCGACACTCACTCACACTCTCATACCAGGTTGGTCAATGGTTAGAGGTCTGACGAACACAGTCTCCTGGCCCTCCAAGTTGGGGGTTGGAACATGTGGCGACTTGTTCCGTAGAAATGGTAATGCATTTGCATTTCCCGCCAAACACCGCTGCCTTGCGGTTAGGCTTTTGAGCCAAAGGCTTTGGTTGAGGACCCTAATCGTCCTCCTGTCTAGGTGTGGGCGCCCTGGCAGTATCCCAGCCCTCGTACAACCATGACCTACACAACTAACAATATTCTCATGCCACATCGGCCGTCGCGTGGTGCCATCAGCCGGGTCGCCT
>NW_008751976.1:501147-509543 GCF_000715545.1 Opisthorchis viverrini | reverse complement strand
CCAGGATGGGGACCGCGTGATCCTCACTGTGCCTGGTTGGAGACACTACAAGATATGGCTGCCAACCGATGTCAGTGGCGTTCTTGTTGTCAGTTTCTATCCAGATTGCCTGAGTGAATGTCTGGAGGTGTAGGCACCTCGGAATGATTGTGTTAAGCTAGCACTAAGTCCCTCCCCCATCCACCTTTATTCTTTTCTTTACAATAGGCTTTCAAATAAGTCATGGCTGTACGGCAGTGAAGCATTGGTGTTGAGCACTGATGTCATGCTGTCGTTGATGATGATGATGATGATGATGATGTTGGAACGTTACCGGCTAATATCAAGAGAGGATTACACCGACACCTTTAGGGCGCCCATATATTTTTGGAAACTTACAAACGTCTGTTAAGCCAGTGTTGTTCAATTTGCTGTTAGCACTACACGACACTGGCTGTCACGTGTTTAACAACCACCTTGGATTAAAAACCCAGCATCTAGAACCACCTACCAAACCGGACGACACCGTACCAACCATTCGCATGTCGACTGAAGACCCTAGAAACAAGACACCTACTTTCCGCATTACACTGGTGAACTTTACGGTGCTTCATTTTTTCTAATCTTGCTACCTAAATATAGGCACACGGTCACTTAGCGCTATCTCCAAGCACACAGGGTGCATCTGCTCAACTACTGTCACATTCTTTCGATAAAAGGGCGTAGTCTCTCTCTACAAGCCAGCATCAACCGTTGTGGAACCTCTCGCTCCACTAGTCTTGTACTTCTGAAACCAAGTGAATGTCAACTCAAAAGCGAGACTTGACACCTCGAGGTGGTTGCTGGTACGACTCACCATGAGCAGTAAGAGTCTGACTTGTACAGGTGCAATTCAAACAAAGTAGGGGGTTTGGCGGAGATAAATGTAACGGCTTGTCAAGAAGCAGTTAATCCCCATCCTTAGAGCTGGACAACATAACACAGAACAAGTATGTCCAGTTGGTAGACTCACGATCACAGTCAAGAAAGTTCAACCATGTAAACGGTCTGAGTCTGCATAAAATATAAGTAAAAGTTCGACATAAAGATGACCACTTTGGAGATTATATATCTTTGACAAAAACAGTGGGGTTGATAGAAGTCGCTCTGTTTGGTATGGCGCAACGGTCGTTCTCTAGAGCCACTTCCTTAAGCCTCATATTTTCTTTACATAGATTCAACTTCGGTTAACTCAAACATAGATCCGAACTTTTAACCAAGTTACTCGATGGGACGAGTTCTCTAGGGTTGGTGGGCTGGTATCCGTTCTCAGACTCTTGTCACAGAGAAGTACGTCGATGGGCATCAGTCTAGGGTAGACAGTGCCACAAGCAATGAAGAGGACCGAAATTAAAGCTTGCCTTCTTGTAAAACAAACGGGAACAGCTTGGTAGTCAGAACCAACGATGTCTGCTTCAGATATATTGAAGGCCTGTGTTGCTAACATGCCTGTATGCTAATATGAGCCCAGAGTACACCCGAATGGGGGAGTGTAGTTACACTTGATTTAGTCTGAACGATGATAGCCATTGGAAATCACTTCTAGCACTACCATGGGCCTCAGGTTTTTATTTCGGTCTATTCAGCGATGACCACAGAGTCTATCCCACAACCATCGGAGATCTAGCTATCTCTCAGAAACCAAAGACGAGCCTGGTAAGCTTACTTCATCCGCCGGCGGACCACTGTGCCGACTGGCAGCTAATTAGACCTAATGAAACGGCGTAAACACAGAGTGAACTCCAATCGCCGCAGCTCAAGCGGTTTAATAGCTACCGCGATACCCTTGTATTTTGCGTACCTCAGCTCTCCCTCGGAGATGTCGATCGCTGAACTGAAGGACTCCAGTTCATATCAGTTCTCGTCAATCCGCTCTGTACGGCAGTGAAGCATTGGTGTTGAACACTGATGTCATGCTGTCGATGGTGATGATGATCAGCTATATTTTGTACTTCCTTCTGTGCGGTTCGTCTGGCAACGTATATGAAGGAGTCTCACAAGCGGGAAGCTCATTGCTGTCTGTTTGTCGTGTCCGCTTACGCCCCAACCAACTGTGGCTCCGGCGCCGTCAAAGACTGGTTTAACGACGCCCTGAATGCCCTGCTGCGGCGAGCTAAAGGCTCAGATATCGTGGTGCTTGCCGGAGATATGAATGCACAAGTGACCAGGCTTAGCGTATCTGAGACTCAATTAGGAGGTTGACATGGACTGGACTCGGTACGTACGGACAATGGCCAACGATCGCTTCAGCTGTGTGCTGATTGCAGGATATTTTTATGCAGTACTAACTTCCGGAATAGCCGAAGCCATATGGCCACATGGTGTCCTCTAACGGCAGGCCGGCCACAAACTCAAGTCGACCACATTGCCATCAGTTACCGATGGCGCGGATCAATAACTGTCTGCCGGTAGTTTTGGAACACGTTTATGGACTCTGACAACGCGCTCGACCGGAGTCGCTTCTCCTTACATTTCCCTGGACTGCGTAAAGAGCGGATAAATCGCTTGGCAACTGAGAGACTGGCAGATCCGGATGTTAAACGAATTTACCAGAAGCATCTTCTAGAGTCTCGTCCAAGTGATCCACCATCAGATGTGGACTCATACTGGGACGAGATTGCCACCGCTTTGCTTTGTGCTGAGAATTTTGCCTGTGACACGTCCCAACCAGACGCACCCAAGCATTGCATAAGGCACTGCTTATATCGCGGAGAAATATCCCAGCCGTTCCAGAACATAACCCGGTGCGAAGAATTATCAGAGGTCAAGCGAAAGTGAACGTGCCAGAGGACCATGTAGTATGATGGACACAGAAAGCCAAGGAAATGGAAGAGCCCCAGAAAGCCGGTAATGCCTGAAGATTATTCCACTTGATCCGTATGACCGGTTCCCGGAAAGCACCTGAGTGAAACCATCAAGTATCAGAATGGAACGAGCATCTCGAATAAAGAAGAGTGTCTCGACCGGTGGGCTGAATACTTCGAACAACAGCTGTCGTGGCCACCAGTTGGCACTAATCTAGAGCCCACAGGTAAAGTAGAACCCTGGACGGTGAACGTGGAACCACCTACGGCCTCGAAGGTTTACGACTGCATATGTTCTCTCAAGCACCACCGAGCTCCTGCTCCGGATGATCTCCCACCCGCACTGTTCAAAGACGTGGGTGAAGTCCTCAGTAGGTTGTGTATGTCATGGTTGTCCTCAGTAAGCGCTTGTTCGATCTGTTTGCTTGCATTTGGGAAAAGGAGTCTGCCCCAGACAACTGGGGAGAATCGGTTATAGTGCCCATTTTCAAAAAAGGGGGTGCGTAGTGAGTGTGGTAGCCACAAGGGGATCAGTTTGACCCCGGTCGTAACGAGACCGTTGGTGTCAATTGTGCTTTGTCGCCATACGTTGGCTCGTGAGATACTGACTCGAGAGCAGCAAGCGGGATTCCGGCCTGGTAGGGGTTGCGTTGACCAAATCTTTACACTCCGTCAGGTGCTAGAACAACACCAGACGTACAAGCGACTCATAATTCAAAATCCCTGGATTTCCAAGGCGCATTCCATCCGGTTGACCAGTCTGTTCGTCTTGACATACTTAGCCACGAAAGAATGCCACCGAAGT
Source organism: Opisthorchis viverrini (assembly GCF_000715545.1). Taxonomy (NCBI): domain Eukaryota; kingdom Metazoa; phylum Platyhelminthes; class Trematoda; order Opisthorchiida; family Opisthorchiidae; genus Opisthorchis; species Opisthorchis viverrini. Next base: position 505,916 of record NW_008751976.1, on the reverse strand, counting down.
TAGTAAACATAACAAGCTCTTTGGAGTCTCGGACTTCCGGACTTGTGAGGGTATATGGTGGGCTCTCCAGAAGCTTCCTTACACAAAGTGGTGTCCGTTAGGGATGCGCACCCTCCATTCTTGTTTAACTTTGCGATCGATGAACGAACGCTGAAAGATCTCCAAAACCCTGATGTTCAAGTAGCCTGTGACGAAAACCATACCGATCTGGAATGTGCAGACGTCATCATTCTCATCTCATCATCATGGACAGCATGACATCTGTGTTCAACACCGATGCTTCACTGCTGTACTCATCTTCGAAGAGGAGAAGGCGCAGGTGTTTTTAGATGAACCGACCAAAGTCATCCCGTACTTTGGTATGCACTTTACATCCACAAAGTGTAAGGTCATGCTAACAGACGTACAGTCACTGAACATGCCACTTACAATCCAGGGAGAGGCACTGGAAGTTGTGGAGCGTTTTACGTATCTTGGAAGTCGTATTAGTTCTGACTGTAGTGTGGCAGGTGAGGTCAGTGCACGAATCCGCAAAGTTCGGGTCACGTTTGCTAATTTGAGACACCTATGGCGTCAAAGTGGTGTATCCTTGAATCCCAAGGGACGCGTTTATCAAGCTACAGTGTGGGCTGTTTTGTTGTATGGCTGTGGGACGGCCTGTTCAAGCGGCGGAACTGAGACGTCTTCAAATGTTCGACAATTGTTGTCTCAGGACAATCGTGGTCTCCTGTGGGTTGGTGTTGGCGTATCCGTGACGAGGCAGTCAGGAAGCGAGTTTTCGATTGTGCAATGCGTACGTCCTTTGAAGAATGTGTTCAGCGCCAGAAGCTGCATTGGTTGGGACATGTGTTGCGTATGCCGAACCATCGTTTGCCAAGGAGAGTGCTGTTTTCCATGCCCGATTCAGAGTGGTGGAAGAAGAGAGGTGGCCAACACTTGACGCTGAAAGATATGGCTGCCAGCCGATATCAGTGGCGTTCTTGTTGTCAGTTTCTACCCAGATTGCCTGGATGAGTGTCTGGAAGTGTACCTAACTCTGAATGATTAAAGTGTCGATGATGATGATAATGGACACTGACAGGTTGACCAAGCCTGGATAGAAGTCGAGAAGCAGAGGTCGGGTCCGAACCACGGACCTCCCAGTCAGTAAATTCGCGTTCCAACCACTGAGCCACCACGCCCCACCTCGTCTCTAGTCGTGGGAAGCACAAAATCTCGCCTCACGGAAGGAATTCAGATCGACGGAATGAGCGCTACCAAGACATTAAGTCTGTCCACGTGTTCAGTTCGAGTGTTAATGGAGATTTCACCTGGCACAGGTACGTCCATTACGGGTCTTTTTCGAGTTGATGTGCGAACCGAACCGCAAAGCAGCAGTCGCGAACTCCGCAGATAGATGTTGCAGCTCAGAGAGCGAATGCGCAATTGGCACACTATCTGGTGCACCAGACTCGTAACAAAACGCTTGACATTGAAAAACCTATGCTCGAACTACAGGCCAGAATGGTTATTCATGAAAACCGCTTCCATGGTCGCCGTAAGATACAGAACGAAAAGAGCGGGGACCAAGGCGTACATCTTTCGAAATCACTGAAGTTGGTCAATACGTTTGTACCTCTGCTCTCATTCTGTCATTATGCATTCATCCTCGGTTTCCGAGTTTGCCTGTCACACTGAACTCCACCAATGGGATCCTGGACACAGAAGATAGCATACGCTGGGTAGCGAGTAGGTTCATCTGAATGCCCTGTACCCAGTGTAAACCCGAATAAGTAAGACCGGAGGGCGAACAAAATGTGCGGTTCTGGTCATCAACATGCCCAACTGACGGTCCACAGTCGTGAACTAAACAGTGGTGGTCTGTACCATGTGTAAGACTCACCCAGGGCACATAAATAAAGCTAGCTGTTGCTGCCTATCATTTGGTTAGGCCCGTAAAACGATGATCACAGAATCATCTCTAGAACCGTCTAAGGCTTAACATTATGGGACGTCCAGTGTCGGCGAGGGTCTTGTGTAGATGGGTGCACAGAATGCACATAAACAGGATGATGTAAGATACATTAAATCACAATCTAACATATGCAGCACAATACGGTATGATAAGAGTAAATCTGAGATGGAAGTCAATAGCCTGGAGACCCAAAAATGTCACGCCTCTGGGATGTGGCAGTGGAGACAAGATAGATACACCCGCCTCATTCCGTTCATCACAACCACCAGAGACAGAAAAATTAGTGTTGACACTGCTGCATTACTACGGTACAACCATAAGGTTTAATTAATTATACTTAAAGCCTCGAATTGAAAAGAACGGATGAGGAAGGGACCGGGTACTAGTCCATCATGAGTGTTCTAAGGTGCCTACACCTAAAGCGCATTAACACAGAATATGGAGAGAAACTAGCAGTACAAACGCCACTGACATAGACTACCAGTTTATCCGTGCAATCACGGGGAGAAGTTGGTCATGGGAACTACATACTTTCATTACAAGAGCCTTAGTCTACAAAGCTTTTGGTGCCATCAGGCTGCGCGTGACTTTCACTTTTTGTCTCTTCCTTCGCCAGGTGTAGAAGGTTTGAATCGATAACCACTGTCCCTCCAAAACAATCCGGATTAAAAGGAATGCGTTTTATTTTTCACTTGTCGTTTTCACTTATTTTTATTGTCCTTTATTTTGTGGCCAACGGTAACAAAGTAGTGGTCATAACTGACCTTTGGCTCCCAGAGAACCACCACCAACGTCATCATCATCTTCAACTATAAAAAACCACATAAATGTTGTACCGTGGTTATATTTGTCACAGTTCGTTCACTAATATGTGAGGAAATAAATGTGAATAGATACGCATTGGAGGCAGTAACCGATATGTTTGAAGCGTGAATCCGGGAGTGCTAGTGGACATTTCAATGAAGTTAAACTGGAACCACGGACTTTCCGGTCAGCATGTTCCAGCCTTAACTACTGAGCAACCTCAACCAAACCGTGAGCCAGAATTACTTAGGTTATCTAAAATCGCCTGCATTACGATACAAGAAGGGCCATGTTTTCTGCGTAGGCGATAAGTGTAAGCGAACATCTTAGGGGCATTTCGACCCCCACAAGCATCGAAATGCAGTGGTCCGAGCTGCTACAGCTTCGTTCGCTGAGGATAATGAGAATGAGGGAATAACAGTCACGCGTTGGGGGGAGGGGGTGATGGCTTATTCATTTAGTGACTTCGGGTGGTTCTGTCCGTTCAGTGTGGCGTGGACTGATAGCTACAGTGAATTCAAAAGCTCTGACGCAAGGCCGCCATAGGCCGCGTTACACGACCATGTATATAAAGGTCATTAACCTGTAGCTTACCCTATCCCGCAGCCTCAATTCGAGAGACGGCACCTACTAGCGCGACTGAGTCGACCGGTAAGGGATTACATGCTTCATTGCCAATTCATGGACTGACCACCCCTTGGGTCACAAGGCAGGGCGAGGAGGACTTTACAAAACAAACGGGCCTCTGTAGCCTAACTAGTGTAACCTGCAGAGTTTGACCAGATGTTCTATCGAGGGAGGGTGAAATTTCCCAAAAACCACGTGGCGTGTATCAGCATTAGTGATCCGGTGTTCCCATCAGCCTCGTGCAGTGCTCTGAAGGCACGTATGGTCAAACACAGTGAGTCTTCATAGATGTTCCACGTGCTACGACCAAGTCTTTGATCCATACCGTAGGACCGATGGGACCACAGCACTGTACACTACCATTCATAGTCAAGCTGATGTCACGCCGACACCACAAATGTAGCTTAGCAGACGATGCCCCGGCCTTCCGAATTCGGGAAGTAATTTCATCCTTCGCCAGTCCACCGGGACTTATGCAGTTGCTAAGGTAAACGAACTTCTCCAGTACATTAACTGGTCCACCTGCAAGCATGAGGTCTGGGTTTGATCCTATCCAACCTCGCAGTGGTACTTTACATTTTACAGGTGCGAAGAGCGCACCGAACTGTGTAGGAGAATTAGTTGTTATTTGAAAGAGTTAACATTTCTAAAGGGTCTGGTTTAAGAACACCAGTATCCGTGGCAGAACGCCCGGGTAGTAGTTCGATCCACAAGATGTTGGAGGCAGGTAAAGGAGATTCAGGCAGCATATCAACTATGAAGGAACAGTGATAAACAACTGTCCGGGTGAAAATTATCTTTAAAACCCACTGGCTCGTCTGAAAATATGATATATGGATTTGATCCTACTCAGTATGTACACTTTAGAGGTGTGAAGCGCACACCAAATCAAGTGATGGGACTATTTAGGCTCTTTAGGACGGCTTAAATCTTCGACATATACGAACCAAACGGAATAATATCGTCACAACACTTAAGATCTATCAGTGGATGTCCCAATGGCATTTCGGAGTCAGGCAGAGATATTTCAAGCAGCACATCGTTACAAAGTTGAAGAGGAAAAAAATGAGAGAGCAGTCTTATCGTACATCACTAGACGCGGTTCACGGATTCACGGATTGATACGGAAGTCGATTCATGCACAAGCCAAACAGGCCCAGCTCTCAACAGAAATTTGCACCAGCCGTCACCCGTGGCTCGGTGGCCTAGCGGGGTAAGCTCGGGGGCGCTCCCAAAGGGTTGGGGGGCGACGGCGCTCGGCAACTTATCGACTTCCCCGGTTAACATGTCATTTAGTAGGATGCTACTGCTTTTGCTGAGTCATATGTAGCACTAAAAATGATTCACCAAGATGAAAGCAACTTAACGTTCCGAGTGCGAAGTT
>NW_008751976.1:495837-497168 GCF_000715545.1 Opisthorchis viverrini | reverse complement strand
TACTTTTTGAAACCGACCCATCATGAACTTCAAGGAATCTCAGACATATCGTGCTCATTACATTTGAAAATTGGTTAACGATGTAAATTCGCCGTAGATACAACGGCACTGTCATTTTTCGCTCCGTTTCAGAGGGTTAATCATAAACCGCAAATCCGCCATTTTGACATTTTTGAATATTCGCGCCATCAAAAGTTCAACCAATCAGAATGGGGATGACGCCGCAAGTCGCGTGATCGCTTTTTTCTTGGCTTGTGCACAAATGCAATTTGAACGCGCGCGCTTCCTGGCTTGTGCATAACTAATCAATCAGAATGCTGGCTTGTGCATGAATCGCATGCCGATTGATACACAGGGTCGAGGCTTTTGCCCAAGTTTCCCGGGTCGGTTTTGTTCTTGTCGGTCAGTGGCTGTCGTTCACCTGGTTGGCGTACTCCATGAGCGGTTCGGCTGCAACACCCTTTCGATGCCTAGCTGTCATGCCACCCGTGAGAAGCACAAAGACTGGGATACTGCCAGGTTGCACAAGTCATGACAAGAGAAGTCGAGATGCAAAGGTCGGGTTCGGGGAACGGGTTTATATATAAGTATTGGAGGTGCACAACCTTGCTCACTGGTCCTCTGCTCGTGATTTTTCTTTCTATCTTCTGTCCAGAGGAATTAATTTGAACTCCTACCTTCTTGGAATCACTTTACTCTGGCGCTACAATGTGTACCAAAACGTGATTCCGTGAAGTGAGGAAATAACCGAGCTAAAATGCTGGAATCTGATTGGCCCATATAGACTATTCAGGACGCGCTTTAATCCACTCCGCAATTAATTCGCCAGTTCAGTACTCGCATAATGAAACTGATTTCCCTGAAGATGCGGCATGTTCAGGGTTGCTAATTCAGAAAGCAGAATGTGTGTGTATAATGTGTTGTAGCGTGGGACGTCAGGAAGTCAAGGGAGTGTAAAGCGGGATACTCTTCCCTGTCCAGGGCCCGTGGTGCTTCGTCCGTGGTAGCTGCAATGGGGGAAGAGAGAAAGGGAGGGGGACGTATAAGGTCATATGAGATACGGGCAAACAGATACATTCGAGTTTCAAATGCGTTACATTTCACCCTCACGAGTATGAGCGCTGTCCTCAGTGCTCAGAAGGAGTGTTTGTGCCGGATGTAATGATCTCAACAGTATGGCTGACAGGGGGGGGATATGAGGATGTAGACTGCTGGGTGCCCGGACGGGGTGACGGGTAGGGCTTCAACTGATTGTAATGGACACACTGTACATCCATATGTGGCTTAGAAGGGTCACGGATGACATAGGTGTTGTTTGGCCTCTTAATAAC
>NW_008751976.1:435960-494645 GCF_000715545.1 Opisthorchis viverrini | reverse complement strand
CCCGTGGTGCTTCGTCCGTGGTAGCTGCAATGGGGGAAGAGAGAAAGGGAGGGGCACGTATAAGGTCATATGAGATACGGGCAAACAGATACATTCGAGTTTCAAATGCGTTACACTGCACCTTCACGAGTATGAGCGCTGTCCTCAGTGCTCAGAAGGAGTGTTCGTGCCGGGTGTACTGATCTCAAAAGTATGGCTGACAGGTGGGGGATAGGAGGATGTAGACGGCTGGGTGCCCGGAAGGGGTGAAGGGTAGGGCTTCAACTGATTGTAATGGGCACCCTGTACATCCATATGTGGCTTAGAAGGGTCACGAATGACATAGGTGTTGTTTGGCCTCTTAATAACGATAACATAAAGTCCCCGCCACATGTGATGGAATTTTGCGGGCGCACCCGGTGGTGGTTTCGGCCAATGTAGAAGCACAAAGTCGCCTACTCCGTACAGAGGTCCGCGTGTTTTGCGGTCTTACACAGTTTTCTGGTGTTGCTGTGCGTGTCCGATGTTTTCACTGGCGGTTTGTGGTGCCGCGGATAGGCGTTCTCGGAGTGACCGGGCGTATTCGTTACTGCCAACCAGGTCTGCAGGAACCACAGGCGTGTCTGCATCCGAAGGTAGTCAGAGATCTCAACCGAGTTGTAAAAATGCCGGTGCATAACCTGTCGACTCGTGTGTAGCTGCTCGATAGGCCAGCATACATAGCGGAATGTGTTCGTCCCACCGTTCCCCTTTGTAACGATCCACGAGGGTGGTGAGTATTTTCTTTATGGTTCTGTTGGTGCGTTCCACCAGGCCGTTCCCCTCTGGGTGGCACGGTGTTGTCCTCTTTTTATGGATCCCTAGGAATGCACATATTTCCCGCAGCAATTGACTCTCAAAGGCTGGGCCCTGATCAGAGTGGAGAATGACTGGTACCCCATAGCGTGATACTCACTCAGCTATTATCACTGACGCGATCGTACGGGCATCTTGTTGCTTCACAGGCACAGCTTCACACCATTCAGTTAAGTAGTCGGCCATGACAACAATGAAACGGTTACCTTTTCTGGTCCAATGATATCAACACCCACTCGGTGGTTCGGAGCTTGTGCGGGGACTGGTTGGAGTGGTGCTCGGGGGGTTATAGCGAGGGCATTTGTTGTCGCACACACTGAGCAATGTCGGTAAGACTCCGCAACGTCGTGGTGTAGTAGGAAGCACAAATAACGCCGTTTAATGTCCGCTTCAGTTTTCTTCTGTCCGGCGTGTCCCAAATCTCGGTGGACTGCTGAGATGGTCTGCTGGACGCAACTACGTGGGACAAAAACACGAGGCTGGCCATCCCGACTATCCACAAGGTGGAGCACTCGGGATATAATCCGTAGTTGCTCCCATCGTGACCACAAACTCCGTGCTGCCGATGATCTCGAGGCCATCAGGCGCCCAGAAGGTTTGGAGTTACCCTGCAGCTGGAGGCGGTAAATCTCGCCAATATCTGTGTCCCTCGATTGCTCTTCTTCCCAGTTTATTCGATTAGGCGCCAGCAGTACATTAACAGACTCTAGTTCCTGGACTGGCCTTCGGGATAAGGCGCCGGCGTTCGAATGTCTGGGGGCCGGGCGATGGACGCAAGTGAAATCATACTCTTGAATCGGCTCTTGCCAACGTGCAACTTGATCGTCGGGGTCGCGGAAACTCTGTAACCATTGTAGTGAGTGGCGGTTTGTCCGAACAAGGAAGTGCCTGCCAAGCAAGTGGGGCCGGAAGTGGTGGAGAAAGTACACCAGGGCAAGCATTTCACGTCGGGTGGTGCAGTAAATACGTTCACGTTCATCTAGGACGCGGCTACCATATGCGATAACGACTTCTCGGTCACCAACACGTTGAGACAGTACAGCACCAATTGCCATTTCGCTAGCATCTGTATCTAAAACAAACTTTCCTGCATCAGGTGAAAAATCCGGGTATGCCAAAATAGATGGGGATATTAGTGCTTGCTTAAGACGGCTGAAGGCTTCATCACACACTACGGTCCACAAAAATTTCCTATCCTTTTGGGTAAGCCTGTGAAGTGGTGCACTGACGGCTGCAAATCTTTTGATAAATCTCCGGTAGTATGATGCCAGACCGAGGAAACTACGTAACACACGGACATTTGTCGGTGTCCGCCACTCAGTGATGTGTGTTCTTATTCGGGTCCGTTTGGACCCCATAGGAAGACAAAATATGGCCCAAGAGCAATACTTCACGTTGTAAAAGCTTAAATTTCTCGGTGCGGAGAGTTAGGCCAGCTCCGTTGAGGCGACATAGGACCTCTTGCAGTCGACTGTTGTGTTCGCTCGTTGTCCGTCCGTGGACAATGATGTCGTCCAGGTAGATCAGGCAACATCTAGGGACCAGCCCTGCCAAAACCGTCTCCATAAGCCGCTGAAATGTTGCTGGTGCGTTTGCAAGTCCGAATGGCATTGTTTCGAATTCATAGAGTCCTGATGGAATTATAAAGGCTGTTTTCGGTCGGTCTAGGGGTGCGACTTCTGCTTGCCAGTAACCCGAAGCCAAGTCTAGCTTTGAGAACCACTTTGCCCCTACCACCGCATCGATTGTGTCGTCCACTCGTGGTAGGGGAAAGGAGTCGCGCGTGGTTATATCATTTAGTCCCCTATAGTCAACTCACATGCGTAAACTCCCGTCATTCTTTTTTGCAAGTACAATGGGGGAAGCCCATGGGGATGATGACGGCCGGATGACCCTGTCGTCTAACATCTCATGAATCATGGCGTCCAGTTTGGCGCGGCAGTGAATGGGAATTCTGCGAGGGGTTTGATATATAGGGTGGTGGTGTCCAGTATCGATAGTATGTTGAAGGACATAGGTACTGCCCAGTTTTGACCTGTAGGTGTCAAACGAAGTGGTGAATTCATTTGATAGTTCCATTAGGCCGTGCTTCGCCTCCCGGGGGGGCAGGGCTACAGTCAACTAAGGGCTGCGTCCAAAGATTGCTGTGTTGTACAGACGACAGGAAGGCAGGGTTTGGTTGGCAGGGGTTGTCGAACATGATTTGTCCGCTGCTGAAATCGATAGAAGCCTTGTTCTTCTTTGAAAAGTCCATCCCAAGGATGGCTTCCCATGTCACCGGGGCGCAATGAAACTGGTGGTGCGTGCGCACTTGCCCGATGCCGACAGAAAGTAAAGCTGTTCCCGCTGTTTGGAGCGGTGTACCATTCGCTGTTATTAAATTCGCGCTGACTGACGACTGACGACTACGTGGCCAAAATTTCCGTGCACCGACTACGGAGCACGAAGCGCCCGTGTCCATCAAGAACCGGACTGGGCGTTTGTCTAGGTAACCGGAGATTGTGAGTGGTGACGTAGAACGGGAAATATGAGAGATGATAGGTACCGAATTACAAAAAGTGAGACTCGCCGGTGGGACGGATTGGGGGGTTATGACCGCAACGCTGGGCTCTTTTCCCGAAACGGCGGCAGTAGGGGCAGTTCGTCCGGCTTCCCGGCCGGTTGTCCCCGTTACCAGGTGATAGCTGACGGGGACGGGGAGCGGCGGTTATCTTGACGGCGTGGAGTTGTGGTTCCAACTCTGACGTTGCCTCATAGCTGCGGGCGAGTTGGATTGCACCACGTATATTATCCGGAGAACGACGGATAAGTTGTGCCTTCAGGCCAGGGTGAGTTACCCCCAGGATAAACTGTTGTAGTAACTCAGCCTCGACCCTTGTTCTGTCTTCTAGCGGGTAAATTTTTGTTGAGAGATCCCCAAAAGCTGGTCCACGGACTCGCCAGGTAATTGCTTTCGCTCCCTGAACCTCTCCAACTGGAGCAGAGTTGGCTGCCTGATGTTGAAGAGGTCGTCCAAGGTCGCCCACAGAGTGGCTGGTGGTGCTTCGATTGGGGTACCAGTTGACAGTAGTTGTCGTGCTGCCGAGTCGTCAAGTAGACTGAGCAGATACTGCCCGTACTGGGAAACTGGTACTGCTTTGAGGTAGGAACGGGCTCTAAAAGACCACAGGGTAAAATCATCACCGGGGCGGAAGACATTGGGCGGACGCAGGGTGGGGACGTTTCGGTCGGGAGAAATAGGGGAGATCGATGATTTCTGCGCACGTGGTACGACGGGAGGTTCAAACTCGTCTTTCTGATCCCTTTCTTCTTCTTATTTATTATTTTTGATCCCACCACTGTCACCAGTGTAGCGTGGGACGTCAGGAGGTCAGCGGCATTCAACGCTCGAGAGGATGTGGCGACGGCACACGTCAGTTCTGAAATGTGCATATATACGGACTGGTATTATTGGAACCACACGGTATACACAGCACACATGCACACAGGTCGGGTGGAACAAGGGAGAAGACCGGAGTGTGGTAACGGCACACGCTTATTGAACCGAAACCGAAACCGGAAGCGGGGGTGTACAGGGTCGGGTCAAGGTCAGTTAGGGAGTGTACAAGCGGGATACTCTTCCCTGTCCAGGGCCCGTGGTGCTTCGTCCGTGGTAGCTGCAATGGGGGAAGAGAGAAAGGGAGGGGCACGTATAAGGTCATATGAGATACGGGCAAACAGATACATTCGAGTTTCAAATGCGTTACAGTGTTATTATTCAAATTTCCCAGTTTATGGATTTGTTCAGGTGAGCAAACGTTCAATTTCAGTAATATATTGCCCATAATTGATTACCCAATGCGATGAGAAATCACGAGTTGCGGAAAATGGGGACTCGCTCACAATGGGCGGGACTTTCAGATAGTTTCGAAGCCGGAATAATTCATGGAATATCCCGGAATCTCCATGGCCCTTATGGATGCAAATTATGCGGATGTGCCACTCCTGTAGATAATTATTTCCCACGAGATAAAAGCGCGGAATCCGCATTCATTATTGCCGGAAATGTCGTACAAGCTTTTCTTTAAACAGCTTAATTTTCCACCATAGCTTGCTCACTATTTCAGGTAGACAATGGCGTTGATCACCTAGCCACAGAACCTAGTCGATCATAGTATCTGCCACGATAGAATCCAACAACGTGTCACCTACACAACACATCAGGTCGATACTCCAGGCGGTATTTGTGTATACCCCGAGTGGTAAGGATATTGTTGAATTCATCGGCCAAAAGCAACCGCACTTCACCCAACGTCGTTCCATACTTCAGCAGAGCCCTGCAGGTGCCCAAATTCTCTTCGGTTAGCCATCGACTAACTGGAAGCCGATCGTACCCTATAGTTGTTTCCAAGACTGCTAGGTGATTCATTTGCCTCCTTAAACAAAACCTCACAGAAAGTCGGTGCTTCGCGTACTGTTTGTTATTAAAAAACACGCTCTGCTCACTATCTTCTTGTGATTCCTTGAATTTCCTTTGGTTCTGCAGGTTACCTGCTGAATTCGTAGTGAACCCATTCGTAACGCAAGACAGTGTTGGTGCCTCGACTACTGGATGAACGCACAAATGTCACATAGTTATTTTTTATGTATTGATTTCAGGCCTTCTTAGACTCCGTAAAGAATGAGAAAGACATAGCCTCGAATTTCTCAACAAACGCGTTTAGAACTGCCTCCAAAGCCATAGCACAGCAGATTCAAGGTCGAATGCGCGCCAACAATTTCGAAAGGAACTCTTGTCGAAAGGAATCGTAAAAATGACGGAAGGTTGATGTAATTTTTAGTCTGAGCACATTGGCAAAAGATAGGAAATTTTGGGTAAAAGTACTATTTCACTGGGCAGGGTTTTACAGAAAATAGCACGTGCGTCCAAGGTGCGGCTTAATCCACAGAGCGTCCAGTTACTTCCGAAGGCTACTCACTGGAAGTAATTCAAAATTAATAGAGCCAAAACAGTTGTGTTCTCGAAGTAGCGAATTGTACGAGGGAGATGGTCCAACGCGGGTGCACGTTTAGGAACATGTTTTTGGAAGTTTTTTACCCAACTGAGCAAATTTTAAAGTTCACCAAAAACTGCTGTTTCACACTTGATCACCGGTTCAAGAGACAAGGCGCAGAAACCATCCTTAGTCTATCTTTATGTTTTGCGATGGTCTTCAATTGGGCACTATAATCTACAGCTTCAATTGCACCAAGAAGACTGGTAGAATAACGCGTTATGCGTTATAATCGTCGGACGCAACAGGTTGGATCAGGCGGTTCACAGAACTTCCCTAAAATATTTTTGGAGCCCGTCTTGCGCTCGTTATGATAACAGAAGTAGCCTTGACGCGCCTTGCATTGTCGATAAGAATACGCACTTTTTTGAATTGTCTTTATTCTCTGATACGCATATCGAGTCGAAGGATAATGCGGCGCTTTAAAATATCTGCATCTGAACTACAAGCATCTTGGTGAATACCTCTCGTACCTCATAAAACCCAACGGCGTTGTCGGAAAGCAGGGCCTAACGCGGATTACCATACACCTTTTTTCTTACATCGGCCAATTGTCGTGACGATCAGGCGCACCCCTATGTGCGGCGCTGCTTGAGGCCTCAAACATGGTAGATTAATGCAAGGACCATTGACAGCCCTTCTATATCTTAACTGTATGCGTTGCGGCTTACCTTAGCTACTTGTACATAGTGCACGTACCTATGCACGTAACTTTTTAGAAGGATTCAACTCCTCATGACAGCCCAATCCAGCGGCAAACGACGGTCCTCCATACACATTTGTGATCCAAAGCATCCGACCGTACATCAAAACTTCTACATCTCAGACATACACATCATGTTGAAAGGTGTTCTCTATTTCTCCTGATATTCCCCTAATGTTGGTGAGTGATCGCATATTGTTGGCATGGCTCTGAAAAGCCAGATAGAATGTGTTGGTAATGGACTCCATATGTTCCTTCTGTTCGCCTTCAAGTATTTGGTTGAAAATCGTTTGCAAAATCACCGAAAAATATTTTCTGTGATCGATATGACCACTTTATTCAGATTAATATAACATTGTTAAAGCCGTCCGTCTCTAGCTCGATTCGACTGCTCATTATGTTCCGGCTTTAAAAAATGCTTCTCTGTTGAGAAGGGGGTAGGATCGCCTCTGCTGGCTTTAGGCATATATAAATATGCAGTTGTGTCCGATCGATCGGATGTGGCTGAAGCGTTTGGCTGTCTAGCCAGGTGACAATTTACGACCCCGTTCTGTAACGTTCTGTCATTTCCCGGCACCGAAAGCGGGTAACCGAGACTGATCTGAGCCTACATGTGCTCACGAAAAGCTGTATCTTCGGGGCGGAATACAGTACATCCGCGTTTCAATCCTCTGGAAGTTTTCCTAGTCGGCTAAACTATAATTGTGTTGTGCACCAAAATCCGTCAGCAAGACGAAGATCATTAAAGAACTCCAGCTGTCTCCTGAAATCGTATTCAGCTTCAATGAAGTTGCGGCCTTTGTTAGCGTACAGAGCCTTTCTCCAGAAGACCACAACGTGCTTATGCTTGTTGATTGTATTATTATTATGGCAACACTTATCCGTAGAGCACAGATGTGTGTTCGATTCTCTTCTGTGATTCTTTTTGCAAATAGGAGGATTCTTCATTTAGTTGTACCCTTAATGTGCACCCTCGCATTGTCCTAAACAAAAACCGCCCTTCAAACTTGTGATAGTGCCCCATTCTGGTCGGAACACCCAGCCTTGCTCATCTGCCGCTCCTATAGACAAGCGTCCAATTACTCTAAAAACCCTAGTTTGATCGGAGGAAATATTGACATGATTATTCTAGCATTGGTTGGAAGCCCCAAAGTCTACACAGGTGGCTGCGGTCATGCACCAGTTTGTTTGAGCGTACTCAATGTGTAACTCCATCGCGGAATTTATAGCATCCATGACTTCTGGTTGCCTTGGTTTAGTTCGTAACCAGCAGATGCTATATGTCCGCTCAAATGCAAGAGCATGCAGCTGTTGCGACAGGCACTGTAAAAAGTTTTTATCGTTGCAGCAGCCACACCTCAGGCAACCAAGGGAATTCGAGAGCTGGGAAATCGTGTGGGGGTTAGGTGTCGGAGCAAAAATGCCTTCAGAGAGCTCATTAAACCAGGAAAACTGATGTACAGGTTGAGTTGGGTATCGTTCAAAAAAGATCTAATTAGAACTAATCTGTTCCACGGAAAAACGCGTCTAAAGACCGTTCAGTGTATGAAAACATACACAATGCCGAAATTTCAGGCGGTCCACACTAGACCGTCCCACCTTGGCGTGTGGCTGACTTTCAGTTGGTGGATAGAAGGCGTAAATCGTCGTGCTTTCCAGGTCCAGTGGGGCTCCAGATGGTGTCGGTGAACGCTTGCGTCTTGTAAAGAGCCAAAAATTCAGCTGATGTGGCCCGTAGACAGCCTTCTTGCATCTTTCTTTGGGGCTGGTGCCACAGCCTTGGTGTACGGGGCTTCCGGAATGTCAACCGGTCCTCTTGATCAGTAATGAGCCTGAACTCACAGAGCCCTTCATTACTCAAGCTCAGAGAAACTTTTCTTCGCTGTCTAGCTTTCAAGTACTCCGGAAAGCCAAGGTATCTTAGCCTCGAGACAAACTACTAACTATCCTTTCGAATGCAAAACCGGGTCGAATGAAGTCATTTTCTGGGAAGATGAGGGGGTCTATGGATTGTGTGGTGGAAACTATGATGCCGAGATCCCATCCGCTTAGAGCAGCGCATTATCGACTGACCATCAATTTAAGTGCCACATTGACGTCTCGGCATCAGACCACTTGGGGTGCTTGAACTTCCGGAGACCCTCTACAGACCTAACCGCCGTACACTACCATGGTGCAAGTACGTGCGCTGGCGTGTCGAGGGTTCTGTCCTGGTTATACAGACAGATTGTGTGATCCATCTGGGTGGCAAAACACGAGCAGTGCCTTGGTACCTTGACCAGGTGACTACGTGGTCAAAGGCCACCGTGATTAACTCCCCATTTGCCCTAAGGAAGTGCAACGCCCGAGCTCTATAAACCCTAAGTGCCTTTGTGCAGCACTTTTTTTGTCCAACTGTTGGGTCGCGGCAAAGTCCTTCTTATATTAAAGCAAACCCTGCACCAAGTATGTATTTGAACTACCGTAGAACATACTTTTTGGATGCAGAGTGCCTAACAGCAACTTCTGGAAACAGAAATAGAATGTAATCCCTCCGACTATAGTATAAGTGGACAGGGCTTAGCGTATCACCGTTTAATATACTGAAATTGTAGTAGCAACTGTGTAATGAGACAGCTCAAGTTCTAGGCTGTAATAGACATGGCTTCTGTGGGTTGAAAGTTCTCAGAGTAAGCATCTTTTCGTGGAGCCGCGGAGACCCGTAATGGCTCCGTCATTACTGTTTCACATCAGCTGGACCCTGTTGATTCCCTTTTGTTCAACAGGATGGTGCAAGCGAATGGATTAAAAACTTGTAAACTAAAAACCACCGGTATCGTGTTCACTCAGCTCGTTACCGGTGTGCCAGAGCGAAATCGTCTGAGCCTCGCCGGTCGGAGTGTTGGTTAGCAGCTTGAAGCTGGAGGTACAAAAGAAAAGGGCCAGATTATCACACTTACGTGCCCTATTGGTCTCTCTCGTCCACATTAGTGCCATTTATCAAGGTAAAATGTGCGGGAGTTGAAGAGGCGTATATGTGAGTGATAACTTAAGAACAATTAGAATCACAATTGTCCATTATCGGTTCCCAGCGGGGAATTCAAAGAGCTATTTAAAGTATGTGTGATAGCGTTCCTCCCTATTACTTGATATAATCAACCGCGGACTCAATATATAATTAAAATGAATGAATTTTATGAGCTCGAATGTCGATTCATCCCGTGAAGCAACGGTGGATAGCTGTCATTTCGCTTTTGCGTTCCCACTAGTCGTTAGTAATATGACTTACACCCGTTTATTATGGCGCCATTTTGTTACCTTGCCGCATATTCCCCTCGTTTCGCTTCTACTTAAGGTAGGCTATTCTTTAGTGACTGATATCAATGTTTTGTTGTCCGTCCGTAAATGGTTGCAGATTCTACCTATTTTCGATTGAACCCAGAGCTCCCCGACAGGAAGGCAACATGCTGTTCATCGCACCAAACAGAAAGGGCAATTTTTGTATTACATATATAACCCAACTGCCCGATAGGCGTTGGCGCGATTTGTTTTAGGCGAACCTAACCATGCAATCCTATTTGTTACGTAAAGCGGGCTGCCACATCGCGCCGTCAACCAAAGACAATCCCTTACCTTCTGAACGTTTTGATTGATTTTTGCGCCGTTATCTTTATGTACAGTTAACCCACATTTACACTGTCTGTATTTGTACATTTCTATATCGCTTGGTGCTTACTTGCGTTTGCTCCCACAAATCCCTACTGTTTCGCCGGCTATTTCTGCTCTGGCTGATTGCACCATCATTGATTGTAATTTTGCTTGATTATTGATGCTCACTTACCCGTTTGCATATGGAACCAGTTCCTGACGGTGCTCAATACACCATCTGCTGCCATCGTTCATCTGTTCTTATTGTATGCTGGATACGAACTGCTTATAATGAGAGGGCAGGAAATCGTCCTGTGAGTTCTTTAGCTACCCGGATCGCACACTGAACCTACCTTCATGGTAGATTCAGTTAATTACACCGAAGGCGACTTTGGATGAGGGCTACGTGGCGCACATAGTTTTCACAAACGATGCAATGTTAAGATACTTCAGGGCAGGCAAGTTAGGGTATGGGTCACTGCGGCTGCCAATCCCGCACTTTGTGCCCGCACGATTTTGACTGTATCTCAGGGTGTTCGTATACTTGGCGCTTCCTAATGTCCTTGCTTCCAAATTCAACTTAACTGAAGTCACCTTTACCGTCCTTCGCCACATATAAAGATA
Source organism: Opisthorchis viverrini (assembly GCF_000715545.1). NCBI lineage: Eukaryota > Metazoa > Platyhelminthes > Trematoda > Opisthorchiida > Opisthorchiidae > Opisthorchis > Opisthorchis viverrini. Next base: position 483,824 of record NW_008751976.1, on the reverse strand, counting down.
ATGATCTAGGTATGTCTGTTTACATAAGTCCCAATACCCCGATGTGCCTTCGGCTCTTCGAAAAACGAGATTTTCTAACCATATATTGGAAAGACTACATTCAGCTAAACTGTTTGCGAAATGCTGGACACGCTATTAATTGTGGCAGTTTTGGGTACCCCTTATTAATCCACCATATCTTGGGACAAACTTGTGAAACGTACCCTGGGGCATATCGATCTTACTTGAAACATAATTTGAATATGTATTGTACACTTTTGTTACGGTTTATTTAAGCTAGCTGCGTGGTTTGTTTGGTTTTTGTTTTCAGCACTGCCTCCGACCGCGGCGCGACCGAGCCATCCAGATCTTTCCCTATTATGGAGTGGAACAAGAATCCCCACGTTAATTTTTGTCTTTAAGCTCCCTCATTCCCGCCTCTCCAGAACGACGTTGGATTATATCATTCATCACGCCACGCATGCCTGCCTATAAATCCTGAAGACTATGTGGTCGTCTGTTTTACTTTTGCATAAACCCTCCAAATCACTGCTAATCATCCAACATATCCATCTGGTCCAGTATAACAAGCAACTCAAGAAGTTTGACGAAAAACCGCTAGAAAAACGTGATATTTTTACGGCTTTCTTTGTTCGATCACTGATGTCTTCTGAATATTTCTTCACGGGAGCCACAGTGGCCTCATTAATGGCTTTTCTATACCTGTAGAATTTTCCATCCCATTCTGTTCACCATACAATTAACGGATAACTGCCACGGGCAACCATTTTAATTTTATTTTCATACGTTCATGACGCCGAGGTGAAGTTTTTTATTCTTACGAACTGTATCTTTGTACAAGTGACCCCCAGAATCATAAGTGCCAGCCTCCCGCATAAAACTTACGAGCGCTTAGTTGATAAGGCCAGTCGTGCTCTAACTTGAATCCTCGTGATGTTTTATCCCTCTCTCTTTGTCCCTCCGTAGCAGCTAGCCATGTTCTTCATTAGATTGCTTCCTATTCCTTTGCAGGTTCGAATGCCCATGAATCAAAGCGTACTCCCTTGTAGATTTTTGCTCCCATTACCGTGAGCCTGATGAAATCCTCCTTGAACGGTGGAGATGAACTACTTTATATCAAACTGTTTGCACGAGGTTGATAACCTACGGTACAAACGGACACAAATCTTCGTGTCATGGTCATCCCACTGTTACCCCCCCAACTTAGCCAATTAAACTAATAAGTCTACCGTAATTGGCTCCGGTCGTAGGTCATACACTACCGCGCGAAATGAATCGCCTCGTTTGTCGGCGGGTGGTATCCCTTTGGCATTGTTCGACGTTGTAGATCCAGACTCTTCGTACGCCGCCGTCATATTGAATACATCCGTGAGATGCCAATCAAAAGGGGCCATGTTGCACCACAAAATACGTATATCGTCACCCTAATTCGGAGCTTTGATCCTCAAAGTAGGTTTTGAATCAAGTTGTCTCAGTTCCAGGCAACAATTTCCTGGCGGCAAACGCGATGTTTCCGACAAAGCCAATTATTTATTGCAGCGATGGTCTTTGCCACCTTTTGGGTTTCACGAAGGCGGAGCTTATGCTAAAATCGGCTGTCTTGACCATCCTTCATGGTGTGGAAACCACTACCACTTCCGTTGAGTCTTTGTGTACCGCCCTTCAAGAAACTAATGAAACAGAAATTCCCATTCGCTTATATTCTAAAGCTGGTGAGTCCCACAGCCTGCGGCGAATATTCCCATGACCAGGTTGTCCAATCCCTTGTAGGGTTGCTGTGACGCCCGTCAGAGATGAGACCGGACAATTACCACTGTATATACTCTTCTTTCGCCGTGATGAAGGCGGGGCTCCAACTTTTGACACTTTTACCAAAAGTATGTTGTCAGTTTTTTAACCGCTTACCCCAGGGTCGAGCCTGCGTGCTCGTTTTCAGCTGAAGCCGTTCCGTTCCAACCGTGGTTCAAAGGATCTCCCTAAAAGACCACGCAATACTGGACCGGAGTGTAGGCTCTTTTCTTACTTTACACCTATCACTTCGCAAGGTTCATTGTTAGTGGAGAACTTGTCAGGCCACCAGGGACAATACTGTGGCTCCTCTGGTTACCAAGCCGATCCAGAATCTATCGGTGAGTCTTTTCATATATTCTTGCGTTGCAACTAAGCTGGAGACTGCAGAAGATGCAAATAATGGTCTTTGTCTTTCGCATAAACATTCTGGCATGTTCACGAAAAAGCAAGTTGGTTAATATCATCTGGGATACCGTCCCTAGATTGATATCCATCTGATGGTGTAAACTGCAGGGAAGACAAATGGAAACAAGACTTGAAAAGTAACAGCTATGGACAGATGGTGGCGGGGCAGGTGTTTTATGAATTTGGCCAGCGTAAACGTGTTTAACTGGATGCTGTGTGACTGGATCAGACGACGCAACATGCTTTTGACAGTATGGTGCTTGATATTCGTAGTTGATCTCCGTGTTGTCAAATAACGCCGCTACATCTGTGTTGACAGGTTATGTTGATACGTAGCAGATCACGTGACTGGCATAAGTATTGCGTGCAATGACCAACTACTTGGTCGTTTTATTGCACCTTCCAGTATTCCGGATTGCCCTGTTCTGCGCTCCGCATAGTTTCCTGAAAAACAGTAAGGAAAAGAATGGACAACCATAAAGTCAGAAAGATTTAGGCTAAGCCCGTTCTAATGTGGCAGTTGATCGTAGATCTAGTCATTTTGTCTGCTTGGAGCTCAGTGACCTATTAACAAGATCCTGAAAACGAATACATCCGGAATTTGTTTTTCAGTATACTTGTTTTCCTCCACCATAATGACTGCATTCTTTAACCAGGCAATCATTTGCGATAGTTTATATTCTGTAATTTTGAACCACTTCAGCAGACCCTTACTACATTGTCAAGCTTGGTGGTTACTTAGGATGTACACTGATTCTCCTTATAAGCTCCCCCCATGAGATGCGATTGTCAACCCAGGGCACTTCAGTATGGATTGAATTTGATGTGTTTTGGGATACCATCGTTAGACCTCCATGCCGGGCCCTTCTGGTTGTTCGGGAACTTCGGTGTCCTCTATATGAGGCGAAAAGTCCAAAACCTTTGTAACTTTCCGGCATCGGTTTCATATTGGACCACTCATGTTGCACACATGTGTGCTGCAGAGTCAACTGTGGATCTTAAAACCTGTTAAATAATTGTGCCTGACTAGTGCTCCATTGGAAGACCACTCAAAATATGTTCTAAGTGATCATGTATCCGGAACGTCATCGGTCCACCAGTATGTGCTGTTCACGTAGAAATTTCGTATCATAGGCACTCGAGAAAAGAATCTCTCTGTTTTACGGTCATATCTTAATGAGGGATGAAGACTCATCTGTATGTGACCCCCGTTAGATCGCATACGTTCGATAACTGGGTGTTCGCGAAAAATTTGAAAGTCGAGGTAGTTTTCAATGCTAATCCAAACCATTTTTGGTTATCGTTGAGTAATGTGGAGGTGGTTTTGCTGGCGATGTCACTTACTTTTTTGTCGTTAACACCCTTAATGTTTGTTATAGTCCGGCTCTATATTTCCTTTCTTCTTCTGTTCAGTTACTTTTATCATGAAACTCCAAAGAAGTCCATTTGGCTGTACAAAAGTCATTCGCTAACGCTTTGCATTGGTGTTGGGTGATGATAGTGACACCTGTGTACGAATTCCGGGTTTTACCCCTTAAGCGCCTTTCAGTTGCGATACTTCTTGAAGTTTCCGTGCTATGTTAGATTCCTCAGCGTTAATTGCACATCAGCACCGCTATTTGATTAATCCCGGGACATTAGTAGCCACGATACTAAATGTGTGGTCAGTATCGGGTGGCGGGAATCAGTTAGCATTCGTTCCTCACAGGTGTCGTCTGATGATATGACTAGTGGTCACCCGATCGAACAAGTTAATCATCATCATCATCATCACGATCATGATCATCATCACCATCATCATCGACAGCATGACATCAGTGTTCAACACCTATGCTTCACTGATAAGAGAAGTTGAACAGTTCAGTAATTCGTCACTGTTTTCGCCTTTCACAGAGATTCCTCTGCTAGCATGCACGACGTCTGGATTTTTGACACATTTGTCCTGAAAGTGGTGGCCAAGGTATTCAGTCTGTGGAGCCGGACTTCTTTCAAGGTGTTTTACTGGAGGTAGTTGAGTCAGTTTCGAGGGATGGAACAAAGGTGCATTCACTTTACTGTCCCTACTTTTGCGGAAGTTTCAGTAGCTACTTGTCCAACATGAGGCGCTTTGGTTTTCAGTTTATTCACTTCCAAATAGAGTAATCATCCAGCCTTGGTGAGTCCAAAGCGGATATCCTTATTGATTAGACCAGTCATAATGCTGGTTTATGTTGAGGATGATGACGCTGACTTGGGTAGACTCACTTGCCTTGTGTCTGCGAACAATACACCTGGATTCGAACCATAACTGCATTCTTATATGCAGATGGATGGTTTGTAATGGTATTGTATATCCATGTATATGAGAATATCTGTGCAATTAAGTGCGTCAGTCACAATAAGCAGCTGCCTCCAGGCGTCCTTACGATCCTGCTGCTTCTGCGTGATGTGTTGTACAGTTCTGCGTTGTACAGCCCAACAATATTATTGAGATCAAGGCGATGTTTCTTTTATTAGCTCGCAACTCATCTCCCACACAAATACCAGTTTTGGAGGTTCATTCCGGTTACACTAAGAATGGTGCTTCTTATAATTTGGTGTAGAGACTTTTGTGCAGGTAGATAGTTTCTACATTGCAAGTGTCATAAGCCAGGTCTAGAATAATACGTCATTAGCTTCGGCGATTTATTGTGTTTTTAACCTGTCATTTAAATTGAAGCACTAGTATTCGGCCGTACTACCGTCAACAGGGTCCGCTCAAGGGCTCAGGACAGCTCAGCGAATATGACACGAGACCAGTGACCGGAAAGTTCGTGGTTCGAACCAAATCCGGGATTCCCAATTACTGCTGTCTGGGCTTGAAAAACCAGACGGAAGTTGTCATTATGTTTCCTTTTGATAGCTCGGTATCTATGCACCAAAATGGTGCGACAGCTGAACCACTACTCTAATTACACCTTCAAGACTAAGCAGCCCCCAGCCCAGATCGTTGGGGCCGTTCTTCTTGGGCTGCTGTAATTTTTAGGCTTTGGGGTGGAGTCTCTCAGCTTAGACCACTTGACCCTGGTACATCTACACATCAATGGTGGCTTTAACTTGGGTTCTGAAGTTGAGGTATTTTCGATTCTCATTCTCTTGTTATTCAGCTATGGCCGTTCATGTGAGAATATGACGTCCGTCTTAGCCTGTCTACGTATATGCCATCGGGCTGTATTCATTTTATGCTCATTTATTAGTTTGCATTGCTCAGGATCCACCTTCTGCTTGTACAAGGGTATTCCAGACTAGAACTGAGTGGAGCAGTGGCAATTATTAAGGTGTAATCTATAGCTGTTGAGCCCACTGTCTCGTCTTCAGAGTGAAACCCCGCCGACGACCTCATTAACAGCATAAGCTGTCGAGGCAGTCCAAGTCAAGTAAAGGTTTATTTACCATAAGGTGAATTTTCAGTCTACTAATTTGCAACAGTATCGCGGCGAAGAAGCATAAGGGTTTCGAACAAAAGGTGGTGATGAATATTACGTTTATTTGTTTGTTTCTTTCAGTTGTAGCACGCTTTCGGTGCCTAGCTACCTTGCCACCCGATGGAGGCACGATGACCGAGGGGTTGCGGAAACCAACCAAGGAGCATCTGAAATGCAGAGGTTGGGTTCGAACCACGGGCCTTCCGGTTACTAAGTTGGTCCCCTTAAGCATGATCTGGGAACTTTCGGTCCTAGCTACCTTGCCACCCGATGGAGGCACGATGACCGAGGGGTTGCGGAAACCTACAAAGGAGCATCTGAAATGCAGAGGTTGGGTTCGAACCACGGGCCTTCCGGTTACTAAGTTGGTCCCCTTAAGCATGATCTGGGAATCGATGTAACAAAACCCCAATTCAGTTAAGCTGTAAGCAATAAGCTTTCGAGTTGGAAAGTATGCCTACCTTAAAAGTCCCACAAATGTATTGCGTAAAAAACAGATCAAATGGACACAACGCCTCCCAACTGAACGTGATAAATGCCAGGTTTTACTGAGGACAAGGCCGTGACTTTTCGGTATCTCACTGTGCTTTCCTATGGCAGTCAGTTATCCTTACGTTAACGTCTTATGGTCTGGTAAGCAGATGTTTTAAATGTTAGCAAAGGGTTGGTTATCAGTTATTTCAAGTGCCCATTACCATCTGGATTCAATTTTCCGCGAACGGCCTACAAACATTTAATTTTCCTCATGTATAAGCAAGGTAGCTTTTCACGGTTTTTCGCCTTTTACAACCTGGGGTTGTTCTGAAGATATCCCGATGGAAAACTAAGAATATCTTTTAATAATTCTCAGTATACATCGGCAAGGGTGGTCTGAAGGTATCCTAGTGTTGAGTTAATGTTTACCAACAGGGCGTCCGGACATTGAATTCAAACTTCCATTTCATTTCGATATACTTATAAGCAGATTAATGATTCCCAGCGAAATGGTTTGGAATTACTATCATGACACCTTCAGTACTGTATAGGATGACACAGAAAAGGCAGCGTGCTATCGGACAAATTAAACGGGAAAATGTTATGCAGTTCAAAGTGAGACAGAATGCTCAACAGCAAACCCGGAAATGAATGTAAATAAATCGAGTCGTAAAAACAGATAACATAGAAAAACAGTTAATATAGAGTAGATTTTGTATAAAATAGGATAGTTCAATCTTGAAACTTGAACAGTCACCGGAAGGGTAATGAATTAATCTGGGGAGTAGGGGGACATGAATAACTACGTCATGTAGTTAACAATGTGGATGTCCTAACATAAGAAGGGCTAGTATTTATGTCCCCACTGAAGAGTGTGGTGGAAATTACTCTGAAGCGGGCTTTTCATCATTAATTGTCTTCTACTCATCATCATCATCAAAGACGGCAACATCAGTGTTGGCACTGATGCATCACTGCTGTACAACCATAAGGTTCGTCTAGTTATATATATATATATAATGTTTGGTGATAAATAGAACCATCATAACTGCTCTGCTTTTCCACGTCATTAGAGCCGAAAACAAAAACTTATGTACTAGCTTGTCTGATGTTTTTGTGACCAACTGGCTGATTCTTTTCACTGAAGGCGAATTTGTAACCCCATAACTGTTAGCCGAACACCCCATGTACATGATAACAATTTCCGTGGTCTCACAAAATTAACCGTGTTCTGCAGTCGCTTGCGCTCAAATTTATTCGTTTTGATTTTCTTTGATCTGTTACCGTACCAAAAGATTTTCCTCATAAGCGGAAACATTTGTTTTGGGATGGAGTCAGTCTTTTAATGTGCCCCATAGACCCCAATAAAAAATGAGGTTAGTCGATGTCTGCAAACGTAAAATATGGGTGAACAATGAATGCTTGTGATGAAAGCACTTTTGCCGACAGAAAACAGGTGTACAATGATGCCCTTTGGTAGAACAGTTGTGGCTCAACTGTTACTTCCTGGTCTTTTCACCAGATTCCCGCTTGATGTTGGATTGTGTGGATTGTTAAAGGCGTGTTTGCGTTGAAGTTACTTGAGTGGAACTACATGTAGACATTTTTTCTGAATGCATTATGCGAAATGGGGCGGATGCTTTTGGTGTTAGGTAACGACCGCCTTATACTCAGATGTTTGCAGGGAGTTGGGCGTTCAGGGCGTTGAAAAAGTGTTATGAAATTAAGCGTTTGATTCTAACGTTGTGTTTTGGCCCACAAAAGCGACAAAAAGTTGCATGAAGTTACAACGCTGGCATTTAGCTAGTTTGTAGTCTGTGGCGGTGAATGGTCCGGCGAATCGATGTGCCAGTTCGCCAGCAGGTTGACAACTGCTGGCTGTATGAAACCGGTCAACAGTGGTCAACAGTCGGGAAATATAAACCATGGGATCACCTGCAAGATCTGTGTACACCTTTTTCATAAAGGAAACTACTCACAAGGTTGCTGAAAACTCTTCGACAGCTCACAACCGGTTTCGCCCTTCTTGGGGCTCATCAGGTAGGCGCAGTCCCCGAGTTTCCGTCAACCTTATGTTCTACTTGAACCCAAATTGGGCTGTTTTCGAGAAATACACTCATTTGCAAATCAATTTGATTTTCACGAGAGACTTAACTGAATCTCTCGTTTATGATATTAGTAGTTTCCTTCATGAAAATATCTGCGATATCTCGAATGTTGTGCCAACTGAATCATGAGGCGGGCTGTGTGCAGCACATTCAGTTGTAGAATATCATAAACGAGAGATTCAGTTGAGTCTCTCGTGAAAACGAAATTGATTTGCAAATGAGTGTATCTCTGTACGCCCATTTTATGAGTCCCACTAATAGCGAAAGGTCTGTCGTGACAGTTCCGCGGTAACCGACAATTTGTACACACTAAGATTCACAACATTTGACAGAAGTTTCATGGACCAGCTAAAATTGTTTCATCTGATTGGATCGTCCTTCTGTGTGGCACAACTGCATTTTTTCACCTTTCAGAACCGCTTAGAATCTCTGCTTCGATGTTGATTGTTTTTGCTGCTGATGCTCGACAAAACGCTATTTACGGAGTTGGTTTGTGGTTTCGCATGCGTAAATTTCCCAGACATGCCATTTGAGAGCCTCTTTATTGGTATCCGTATCACACTTCCTTACTCTAAATTAATGTTCTCCTCTTAATGCATACGGACGAAAAGTCACTGGTTTATTTTTACGTTAGTCGAGCTGTATGCTTCATTTTGGGTTAGGTATTGCAATTTCTATCCCTCTGCCTTAACAGAATATGACAGGGCTGCTTGCATATGGAATGGAGGATATGCTACATTGTACTGAAACGTACTGAAAACACAAAACCAGTGGCATTGCACATTCTGGGAGCATGCCAACCAACCGCATACCGCATCCTAATTTTTAGGTGAATGCAAACATCAGCATTTCTAGGGCAGTTTGAAACTATTCAACTGAGCGACTGGGAACACTACAGAGCTGCCAATTTTTGAACAGCTCATCCCCATAATATATACCATTCTAACAGCCAGGTGGTCCTACCTTTTTGAAGGTTAAAGGAAGCAGCCATCTTTCGTTACTTTCGCGCAAGAGAAACCTGATTGACAGTCATCTCACCTGAACAACCGATTGAATTAGTGTTCGTAAGTGGTGTATCCACATCGGACGTCTTAGCGCGTGGTTCATCCGTCACCAGCTGTTATGCTAATCCAGAACATATATGGTTACTGCTAATCGACTGGTGAGTGCGTTCTCTTGTGGACGGAGGGACGTCCCAAATCATGGCTACCAGGCATGGCCCTTTCGGCCAACAAAATGTTCAGGTATTTATGGTCACATCGTAATCTTGAGGAAAAAACATCATAGAGATGGGAATTTTGGCCTCATTGGACATACATAAAACTGTCGAATTCCCTAGAGCGGGTTCACTCACTTTTTATGGACTGATAAGCAAAGAAACGAATATTTTGGACAGTATGTAGCAGCCCAAAACGATACTTCAGGTGAGGGCAGAATGAGGCTTATAAACTAGTGTTTCTTTAGAATGTTTCCCATGGGAATCTTTTTAACCGTGTGTTGTGTGCGGAGATAGGATTTTGTAGCTAGTTTTTTGGTATCACAGCTGAATGAACTGCTGTGGAAAGAAAATAAAGTGGAAAAAACAAAATTGATTCTGTACGTTCTTCCACCCTCCAGAGAGAGCGTGAGCACTTACGGAAAAAGACCATTTTTAGCGTTTCTCCAAGGAAGAAAATGCTATAAGGACTCACTGCTTAACTGTTTTTGATTCCGCATCGTTGGTGCGGATCCGCGAGGGCATGCTACAACATTCATTGTAGTCTTAATTTTTTGCTCAACAACTGGAGTTGATTGATTTGCCATTCTCTCGATGCATATTGGTGAGATTCCTGTCTAGTTCATGAGTTTGGATCAATTCACAGAGGTTCATTTCGCTGAAGTAAGTCTATCAACAATTCACCTCGTGGTCACCTGATCCGATTCACTGTTCCCACATCAGCTCATTGTCTGGTCTCCGCTTTTGACAAAAAAAACAGCAGACGCTGCCTTAGACAGTCTAACAGGCGTCATTGGTGGGATAGCCCACCGTCTGCGGAAAAAAATCCGTGGCTTTCTAGCTGCTGATATTAACGTCTTTAAGAGGCTTTGCAATTTTCTTCCCACGACTGGTTGTATACTAGCTTCAGCAGACGCGCCTTAGACAGTCTAACAGGCGTCATTGGTGGGATAGCCCACCGTCTGCGGAAAAAAATCCGTGGCTTTCTAGCTGCTGATATTAACGTCTTTAAGAGGCTTTGCAATTTTCTTCCCACGACTGGTTGTATACTAGCTTACTGCTATTGATCATCTGGGTTGCAGAAGTGTCCGATAATCTGGCTGATGTACCATCCAGTTCAGTCGAAGGAAGTTCCACAGATAGTTCCGGAGAAAAACCTGCTCCACAACACGATGCGAAATCAGGCGTTCTACGACAGGCTACAAAGCGCCCACTTTCTCTACTTACCTCACATAAACCGAAGGCTCCGGACTCGAGATCAGAGCATGATATCTCTCCACGCCAGGCCACACAAACGGGAGACTGTTCACCAACAAGACGTCGACCAGCGACCTGGTATCATTCCCGAGCCGGCAGTGCAGACTCTCTGGTTATAAACCACTCGTCGGGCGCTCAGAAACGCACTGGGGCTTATGGAAATTTGGCCGAATCAGAAGCATTGCGTCTGGTATTAAGTAGTCATCCTGAACCTACCAAGGCATCTGTGACCGAAAAATTTGCACAGGTAAGTCTCCACCTTATTCTGGATAAATGGGACTGAAAGATACATACGTGGAGTTTTAGACAGTTTTTTCTGCGCCATGAATCGTTTTTCAGTTTCCATGTGCAATAATTCATGAGTTGAGTAATCCTCAGTCTGCACAGAACGAGCGTTCAGCTGTCTGAACTGGTACCTTGATCGCTTCATTCATGCATGTGGCCACATAACCCAAGTAAATCCATTCCTGCCGGTTGGTGATAATATTTCCGTGGAATGGCAGCAGAATTGCCCGTCCCAGCGAGTTCGAGATATCTTGGCAGTTAAGACGCAAAACCACGACGCGAAGGATCCGTAGTTCGGACTCAACCCTTGCTTTTCGATTCCTCCTGTCTGGACTTTCGCAACGGGGTAGTATTTTAGCATGTGTGCATCCTTCGAGTTGCCCGGCAGCTGCGAGTTGGAAGGATGCCATTGCTCAGTGATCACTATTATTTATTTCCCAGCGAATATTATGCAGTCATACAGTAATTACATCTGTCCTTTCCTAGAAGGGATATTCCACATAATATGGGGAACGGCTGGTACCACCATTATCGACAGCGCAGCATCAGTGTTCAGCACTGGTGGCTCTGCCTTATCGTGAATGAAAGAATAAAATTGGATGGGGAAGGGAATTAGTACTGGGATACCAAAATCACTCCGAGGTGCCTACACCTTCAGAAACTCATTCAAACAGTCTGGATAGAGACTGGCAAGGCCATTGATAACGTTATCAGCTATGTCTCTAGTCATACACAGAAGGGATCTTGCTGACCCGGTCTGTCCAATGTGCACAGTCAGATAGAAGCATAGATGAAAATCAGTCAATCAGTCCTTTTCGTTTGCATCAATAACCATCCAGTGACCGTATTTCCAGCAAGTATTGTGTTCATCTGCATCCGGGGTTTCCGGATTAGCCCTAGGATGTTGTTTGGAGTATTTAAGTGATATACAGTGCAGTCGCCCTTTCTAACTGTAACTTTTTAATATCCTTCCCTTCTCTCTGCGGTTGTTGTGCCTCAGCTGGGTACGCGCAACTCCTCGCCCGAGAGAGACGTCTCTTTAGCAATCGATGAGGAAAGCGCGTTGTTTTTATCGTTCAGTTGCGTGTTCAGGCAGGAAATAAAAACGAAAACGGTAGCGATATGCTGAGTTTCCATTCATATTGTGAACATAGTCCCATGAGGTTTCTCGTAAATGATTCTGACATAAATACTGAATGAAAACAGCTGATTTTTCGAAGGTAACGGAGATGTGCTCGTTGGTTTCTTTTACTGGGAAACTCTAAGGAATTAGCCGTCTCCGACGACACAAAACTCCTAAAAAATTTGACTGGGTTGTTTCTAGTCATTTGAAACACCGAAATCTTGCACTTATCAATCAGGTGTGCTTTTTGGAAGAACTCAAGCCTCAGGGGACCTATAAATTTGGTAATGTGGTGAAATATTGGTAGCTCGGGTGAGTTTGTTTATTATAGGTCGTTGATCAGATGGCTGTTGATCTGTTCGCCGAGCCTGGCAATTGGCTTGCAAACGTTTCGTCACCATACGAGGAGACATCATCAGTGCGCAGTTGGTGATGTGCGCGCTGATGATGTCTCCTCGTATGGTGACGAAACGTTTGCAAGCCAATTGCCAGGCTCGGCGAACAGATCAACAGCCATCTGATCAACGACCTATAAACTTATTGAAACATAGCATCCGGGGTCTGTATCCACGAAACTGTCTTAGCGTCATACGGGTGGTACGAATATTGCGTCTAACGTTTCTTTTTTTTAATGTCCATCACCAACTGAACTCGTTTGGTGAGCAATCGACCGATTTGAGTGATTATTCAAAAGATGGCTCCTTATTTCTTCGTTTATTTTACATGCTGATCTACTTCGCTTTTCTGCTTTCAGTTTCTATCCATGGATGAAGACTTGCACGTGGAACACCGGTTTCAATCTCCCCATATGCATAAGTTCACTCTGAAGCACTATAGCATGTTCAAAGCTATCTGGGATTGGATAATACTGGTTATGATCATCTATACAGCGATAGCCACCCCGTTTGTAACAGTTTTTCTGACGAACAAGTACTCGAACAAGTATTCACAAATCACATCGGTAGGTAGTGTTGTGTTATCATTCCCACCAGTTTGTCAGACTTGTTTACATCAACTCTATCGGACCTCATGCGCTTTATTTTTCTGACGGTGGTTTTTATGTATATGTGTGTAGTTCTCTTCTCATTGTGTAGAGGTTAGGACATCCTCAACTCCATTTTTCTGGACCAAACAACATTTGCTGCACCTCAGTGAAACGGTTAACTCTGCTTTAGGTTTTGATGGCCAGTGGACAGATGAATAAAAGGAAAATGTGCCGATATGCACTCTTCCTACCATAAAAGGCAGGCAACTCTATAATTGATTTCCATGGGTAGTATGAACAGACTTCTAGAGAATTCTCCGGGCATTGTAAAATCTCTACGGGTAGACGAGGACGTGAACTCTGGTGCTTGGCGCTTGAATCCTGTGCAAAATATGGCTTCAAGTCTGTGGTTTTTAAGTAGCCTTGTCCTAATTTACAGTTCTTTCCCTGTTCCACTATGCGATCAGTTAAGATTGATGATGATGCCAATGATGATAATAATGTTCACACGAAATTTTTTCGGACTGTGATTATTTTTCACTTATTACTGAAGAAACTAGGTAAACCATATAGGGCTATGGGTTTTGTACTGTTAGTGATCAGAACACTCGGACAGGCGGTTTTCCCTTTTATCGAGGTTTGTGTGACGCAAGTTCAGTTACTGTGCAGCTGTAACTGCACAGCTGTTTCAGTGTGTACGAATGAGGCGGAAAGTGGTCATTTGTAGTCAGTTGGTGCGTTTGTGTTTTCTAACATTGCCTAGGCATCAGCATGTAGTGTCGGTCTCTCCGCACGTTGCTTTTATGATCCAATTAAGGCAAACCAGCTGTTCACCTTGTTGATTTGCATCGAATGGTGAATGTTCACCGAACAATGGCTTCATTGTGAGACTTTTCTGCGAAGATACCCGCAATATGGTGATAATTTCGAAGGATGAGATGAGTGGCGGTTTTTTAAGTACGTGTTACGATGCTTCTCCATTACACCTCAAACAGTGTTTTGTCGTCTGCACACGGATTTTGGATCATAATAAAGTTGGATTTCAAGTAGCTTCGTGGTTGTACGATATTTTTTACCAATCATCATCATTGTCAGCTGTAATAATCGCGTACTTGTCGTATGGTGGTTGTGACTGTCACAGTTTCGTTCACCGATGATTCGGGGAGGTGGGATAGGTAGCTGCGCATTGGATGCGGGAGCTGTGTTGGAAGGTTTTTCGTTCCTTCGCATTTTTTCCCAAATGAGCAATTTCCAAGTCTGATGAACAATTTTCGTTCGACGCCGACAAAAATCTGTTGGGGTTACGTGTGCACTTTATGCCATTGACTTGTCGGAACGAACTGAAGTGCATTCGTTTTGAGGAACGAATATGTGCAAGTTAACCCCTGAAGTAAAGGTGTTCTTATTAGATTATTATTCCCACCTCCTAACTGTTAGTTAGATGTGAGAAAATTCCGGTGTTTGACCGCAACGACCTGGCTGCAATCAAGTATTTTCGTTTTACTAGAGCAGCTAGACTCCCTTAACTCTGATGTGTAGGTCTGCTTTGCTGTATTAGATATGCCTTTCGTACATTTTTCAGTCTCGAATGAATCAGACGACAGAAAAGACTGATGCGGACAATTTCCACCTGCTTGGAATTGAAATCCTGGTGGACATTATGTTCCTTGTGGATATTCTGATCAATTTCCGTACAACCTATGTGAACAAAAACGACGAGGTTGTGTCCCATCCCAGACGCATTGCTACGCATTATTTGAAGGGTTGGTTCTTCGTTGATTTGGTCGCGGCTATACCATTCGATCTGGTATTCATCAATCTCAAGGATAAAGTAAGTGCGTTTGGTTGCCCCCTTGGTGTTTTGGTAATTGACTTCTTTTTTTCTGTCGACTAGTTTCCGAATCTACGGTTGTGAGGTATTTCTAATCGGTGGTTCCTGCTGTTTTCGTCTGCGAACCATTGCAGAAGAATTCGCCTGTTCCTCCCGAATGCTCACTCTCGGAACAAGTCGAATGCAATGCCCTTGTCCTATTTTTTGCACAATGGGGGGAACGCGATTCATTAAGTAGAAGAGACGAATATTAAAAAAAAGCGAGTTTGTCCCGGCCCTCTAGTGTTTACTGCTAGGGGTAGGGATACTGCAAGATCAGATCGAGAAATAGGAATGTTCGACACATTTGTGTTGACGCCAGTTCAACTCGGCTGTGAGAAGTGGCATAGTTCCCCGCAGTCTTGAGAAAGTTACGAGACTGTGTAGGTGGTTTCACTAGAATGTAAATCATTAGCTGGCCCCACGCAATGGCGGCAGTAATTGGACGTAATCAGACAGTCAGGGGTGCTCGTGTGTACAGTCAACACCTACGCATTACCTACTCACACTTATGTCTTAGTGTTCGGTAGTTCGGGGAATCGATTTTTCGCTTCCAAATAAGTACAGCGGGCGTTTCCGCAAAGATCACCCCAACACACCTTCCATCTGCTTTTGGGTGCGTGCGTGCGGTACCGCAAGGTCATTATTAACTGATCAATAAGTCCATACGTCAAGATTCCGTGACTTTCTCCTACTGTTTCTGGCAGATCGGTTTAACTTAGCCACATTGTGACCTGATTTTATTGGCTTAGCACACCAGCCATAGGGGATGTTAAAGATATGTTGGTCAGCTTTTACGAGTAAATTCTTACAAACAATTGACTCAGCTGCACATTAATCCTCAGTTGTTCATTGGAACAACCCTTGGGAATGTGAACTATGGCTTGAATGGAATTGTGGCTGACTAACCAGCCCAAAGTCTCATCACGTTCACATTATGGTATACTCACTGGAGGTTGAACTTCATTGGAATATCAGTTATCTCTGTTGTCCCTATGTTGCCTGCTTGTCACATCCATATTATAAAATAATGTAATGTTTTGTTTTTGTTACCCTATATGTGAATTCAAAAAAGTAAATGTGCAAGTAAAACCTTCAGTTCGAAACGATCTGGTTAAAATGTACCCTAGCGAGGTTTTTCGATATGCGAATTTGGAATGTGGAGCATTACTGTGTGGTATAACCGCCTGAATTTGATATTTTTTGTTTTCATTCTTTCCTGACTAATTCTGGACTGCCGTTGCTCCGAACTTGCGTGCTGAAGATTATTGATAGTTTCATACTGAACGTCAATCACGCAAAATGTAAATACGACTGTAATCCTGTTTTAGGATGACTTCTATGTTTTTCTATACATAACTCGCTGTCCACATTCTGGATTTGTACATTATTTTCTGATGGTTTTTTTATCCTCTGAGCGGAGCCAAAAGGCACAGTTCAGCTGTTTCGTCCAGCTAATGCTCGTGGCCCAACGGTTGATTTTTCAAACGTCTAGCTGGGAGTTCGAGTCTCCCTAGAGTTTCATTAAGTTCCTTCCGTTGGGTGCTTCCTAATAAGGATGAAACAACCGTGTAATGCCCTCGGCTTTTCAGTGAATTTCAGCGTGTTTACAAAGGTGCGAATCGCCAAGGGCCTCAAACTAGAATTGGTAGCTGATCCGAGACATGAATGAACAAGTGCCAGCCAACACGTTGTCCGTTCACTTTGCGAGACTATAACGGATCAGTTAATGAAGATATTCAGGGAGTGTAGTCAAAGGAATCATCATTAGAATCTCCCGTACCCATTTTTAAGTACTTGGTTTATTCATACAAATGGTAGTGTCGTTGATGTTGGTCACTTGCTCAAGAGAATCATTCTTTTGCATCCAGTAGTGTGAAGAACATTCTGGTTGTAAATTTCGTCGACGTTTTATACTATCTTCCTGTGGAAAGCTGTCGGTCAGAACACCAGTCACGGCACCCCAAATGGTAAAGCTCATCAGCTTCAAGGAGGTTTGCTTGTAGCTCTCAACATTCACAACGAGTTATCGTATCGGTGACATATATCTCCATTATTCGACCATATCATTTTTTTGATCTCTTAAGTTTTGACAACATTCTTTAAAACTGACTTCAATACGTTAATAAGAGCTTCTGGGGACGCGGTCGGTGGTATTCTACGCGCGCACCTTTAAGCAGCCTATTCCCTCCATAATGCAGCAATACCAGCGCCGCTGTTTGATCGGCGGTTTCAGCCACGTTTGAGATAAAATTTCTCACGCGTTTCCGTATGGGAATTCAAAGCGCATTCTGTGAGTGTCGCCGCATTCTCTTCCTCAGCGGAACATTTTCGAACTCGGACCACAAAATGAAGTGACTTCAAACCAATCAATGATATCAGTCTCGGTGCTCATTCAGGTCNAGCTCCGATCTAATTCAAGTTTCTTCCGATTGTTCCTCCCTACTTTGATGGTTTGCGATATCATTTAAATTGGGAGTTGAAAACAATAAGACGTTCATATCCGAAATATGTAAACCTGTTTCCGAAAAGCCTGGGGAGGGTCAGGATGAGACCAGATCACCACAGACTCTTATTCAGCCCCAAACTGTGGGTAATCCAGGAAACGAAGGTGCACACCGTGAACCGATTGCGAGTTAGGTTCATATTGTTTTTCGTCTACAGGTCATGTGAAAATGCCCCGTCCCTAAGATAAGTGTATCCTGCTGATCCGAGAATCTCGTGAATCTGTCGGTTTCAACCCCGTCAACCTATATCCTCCGCATGTTACTTTAAATAGCTAATGCTTTTGCGGACAGAACGTTTCAACTGATCATGCTCAATGTGTCAATCGGCTTTCAACACTGATCAGTTCACTCCTACTGAGACAAAGGGTCACACGATTCGGGTTTAACAGTCGGATAAGCGTAAGAATCGGACGTCAAAATGAGAAACAGAACGACTGAGGGGTCCATAACCGGACTGAAAAACCATGGAGTGCTCTGGAATCTGCGGAGTTGAAAACAATAAGACGTTCATATCCGAAATATGTAAACCTGTTTCCGAAAAGCCTGGGGAGGGTCAGGATGAGACTAGATCACCTGCGTATGCTCTCCTCCGTTGAGTAGCTGGTTTTTCATGAACCTTTCATTTAGACTGACTTTATATGTTGATAAAAAAGCGCTTACACAAACCTTCCAACCAAACGGGCCTGACCGAATTCATTGTCCACGCCACCAAGATATGGTTTCAGTTTCTTGCGAGTGGATTTATCTGAGGTCAAGTTTCGTACATTTTCGTTTCATTCTAAATGCTTTGCGCTTCGTTAGTCATGAAGTGACACCTTTACGTCCATTTCACGTAAAAGCAACCGAGACTGCTACAAATAACAATAAGCGACTGGGTCTGTTTCCGAAATCGATAATCTAGTCATTCAGTCCTCTACGTTACCCAAGCAACAGATGACCCGAGAAGTCATCGTGTGATAATTAACAGATGTCGAATGCAGCCACTGTTCACACATCAAAGCGGACTAACTTAGCTTGTTAGCTGGCGATCGTAAGGTGTCCAGCGATTGTTATAGAAATTCACTCCTTTATCACTCGACTTTCATGAACCAAGTATTTTTAGTGAAAACCCAAGGTCTCGGTGAATACATCTGGCCTGGCACTTCAACTGCTAAATGCGCCCATTGCTTGTCGGCTTCTGGACAGAGTTCTGCTCTGCTTCCATTATAATACAACAGTGTCCATCTCAGCTGACCTCAATGGTGTGGGTGGGCGTTTGCGTACAGCATAAGCGTTATTGTGTGACTAATTGGATTTCGCAATTAACTCTGCCGTTTTCTATGACTGTCAAACAACACTAGTGATTAGTTTACGTTGGACGACTTTTTAGCCGATCGCTGTATACTTTTCTGATAGAAGTGATCGCAGCCATACTTCGCCGAAGCTGCATACACGCAACCCTCTCACCCGTGCTATGCATACACACACAGTGAAGTGAATTGTTTGCCGAATTACCTGTTTATTTAATTCATGCTGTACGTATGGCCTGAGAAATGAGAACTGGAAAGCAATAGTGAACTGCCGAGTGGACAAACGGTAAACAACTAATGACATTAGGCTTTGAATACATCTGCCTGATTGCTTTCTCGTGTATTTAGCAATTGTAGCAAGTTGCTTTTCACACTGAGTGTGATTCTCATCTATCGTGCTTCAATAGGCTTTAGTAAAAAAAATTCGATGTTTAGTGGTGATTCTTCTCTGCATTACTATTAATCCTTGTCCATATCCGAGAAATGTGACGTATTTAATGTAAAAGAGGTTTTTCAGTCGATAAAAAGAGAAACCGCTGTGAGTTATGTAAAAGTTGCTTGCGCCTGAATAAAATACACTCGTATCACTCTAGGGACCCAAAAAATGTTATCTATTCTAGCAGAGACTTCGACAATCAAGTCCACTGCAGTGGAAGCGTCCTCTTCAGAAAGTTGATCTCACTCTGGGGAAACGCGATAACGGGTCAGCAGTGTTTCATGTGATTCCAATGACCCTTAAAAAAGGAAAAAGTGCACTTATTGTTCCACTTGGAGTACCAAATACTTTACGGCGTATAACTGCTGGAGTCGAGTGAGTCGCATCCCTCCGTGCGCCATGGTCTAATCCTACTTCCAACGGCGGATACCATGAGTTTTTGGAACTTCTAAACGATGGACACCTGATCTTGTCGTAATGAGACAAATTTTTAGCCGGTCCTCAGAACTCTTGTGCCAGTTCGTTCAGGTGATGGGATATAGAGCCGTTTTCACTAGTTCGTCTTCCTGTTTGCCAATGACAGTTCTCACGGACCATTGTGGTTTGAGCTGTTTGGGTTACATGGATTTGCGCCATCTCGAAGCATCGTTGACGAACATCGCAGCCGATCACGTCAGCATGCCTAAATTTCCTTAAACACTTCGAATCCCGCTTGTGTTCGTACTTTATTCAAAGCTACAGCTATCCGGTCTTTAATCAGGTTCGACGATCTTGGTGTCTTGTAATACCGCGCACTGATGACGCTTCTCCGACCTTTGAAGAAGCGTTTGTAAGCTACTTACCAAGCTTGGCGAGTGGAGTATCAGTACCTGATTAAGAACACTTGAATGTGCCCGGGCTACCAATATTTCGACACATTGTCCATAACTACCTACACACTTTCATGAGAGTGACTCTCCCATCTCTTAGAATCTCGGGCTACAGTGATAGGTACGGATGGAGAATTAGGGCAACGACCACGCATGGCGCCTTGTCAGCACATATCAGCCGTTTCTTACACCTTACTGACGACAGCGATATCAAAGTACAACCTGGTCCCGTAAAACCAGTTGGTCATTGGGCCAGGATTAGGAGCGGTAAACCGTACACATACTACCTGTCTTCACCATAGGAAGATGGGTGTAATTTGTACTACTCGTTTTGTAATGTAAAACTGTTTTACTCTCATCGTATTACTGTGCAGAACCGCGTTTGCTTTAGACGCAACCTCGTGTCGTATCAGTATTCACCGGTTTAAGCGTGACAGTACTTGTAGGACCTGAACTAAAACTACACCGTGATCGGTTGGCCCCCATTTGCTGTGCATCAACGTCGAAAGATGCCCCTCAGAAGCACTAACCCTTACTAGCCGAGTAGATTATTTCCGCACAGTTTCTGTTTCTCTTGTCTAGCCTTGATAGTCCCTGTCCCCGATTCACACTGGCTCACTCATGTCTTCAATTTTTCTAGCCAACTCAGGTAACGACTCTGCTCAAATCTGCACGTTTGCTGCGGCTTTTCGGAATTGTGAGAAAGTTGGATCGATACTCGGAATACGGGGCTTCCATTCTCTTGTTGCTCACAGCACTTTTCGCGCTAATTGCTCACTGGTTGGCTTGCATATGGTAGGTTACATTAGGAAGATTGACAAATAAAGATGTTATTCAGTTTGCAATCGTGGTAGGCTTTTAGGGAACTTTTTAAGTGGATTGGCCAAGTGTCTTTCAAAGCTTTATCATAGTTCTGCACGGGGACCTATTAGGCTCTGCCACAGGGATCTCATGCGATAACCCGAAGTTACTTGGCATCTCGTTTGGAACTCTTACTGTACCAATTTCCTCAGGTAATACCCGTTCGAATTTACTGGTGTGTAACACCATTCTTGGTGACCCTTTTTCTTGTCTTCTGCGGAAAATATCCGTTATCTTTCCACTAAGGTCATTCAAGTAGGACAACCTAAGGAACGGTTTTCCACGGTCACTTCAGATGTCACTGACCTCGATCTGTCCGTCTCTGGTAGCCATTTTTAAACCGAAGACTGGCTCCCCATTTGTACGGATTATGCCACAGATCTTCAGAAATAGGAAGCATGAATACATGACATGGTGATGGCTAATTCTCCCACAGGAACCGGGTACAATCAGATGTTCAAGTTTCTAACCAGAGACGGTCTTTGAAGACTGATTTGTTGGACAAAGTGGTTACCTCTCCTCAATAATCGGGATGCAGATGAAGTTTACGAACGAAGTAAGCTGATAAGTATATGGAGCCCATCGTACACGCCCCATTTTGATTTGGACAATTTCGTGTTTGAATGAACCAACCAACGAATAGATATAAAAAAACTGAAATACAAACCGGTTAGGGCACGATTTGTGTGGAATCAACTTGCAAGTAGAAGCGATGGTAAGGCATTTGTTCTTTTATGCCAGATCTGTGGTTTTGTGAAATCAGCTGGCTACCGGACCACAAATCGGACGTGAGGGTCAGCGTTGTGGTAGACATCAAAGCCGGACAAGTGTCAGCCAGGGGAACCCCACCGTCTTCAACTTATTCTGAATAAGTCAGGCTCGAAAGTTACCAATGTGGTTCTCATATCGGCTGGTTTTCACGTCCACCCTAGCCCAGAAGACTTGTTTACCAGCCTCTGAAGGTTGTTTAGGTTGCCGTACTTAAAGCATTCATAGCAAACAAGACACTGCTGCCGTTGTGATCGTGATTGGTTTAGTGGCTGAATTGTTTTTTTTGTGAGCTTTATCACCTTTCTGTTATCTCCTTCGACTCGTTTATTATACTTCACTAAAGTTCTATTCCTTTCGATTCCGTCTATTTTGTTCCCCTCCATTCTTTTCTCTGGTAGGTATGCCATTGGTAAAGAAGAGCATCGAGGTGAGGGACCAAAAATAGGATGGCTTAACACACTGGCAATGCAGACTGAGCAGCACTACACGGAAGATCCAAGTTCTGGACCAGATATACAGACAAAGTACATAACTGCTCTGTATTTCACCTTTTCAAGTCTTACCTCAATCGGCTTTGGAAATGTCAGTCCCAATACCAACGCGGAGAAGGTGTTCTCCATCGTTGTCATGCTTGTTGGATGTGAGTTGTCGAACACTGCTGGTATATTTGTATCGTACTCTCATTCCCAGTTGGGCTCATGAGTGCCATGCACCCGCTGAGCAGTCGCAGGTCGAAAATCACGGAAGAATGAGCTGGATTGAACTTCATCAGCATACGGATTGAGGACGTCATTTCGAAAGCTTGAGCTCTGATTATATTACTGTTCAATCAGCTCTAGAGCAACGATAAACTTTTGGTTGAGTTCAATGTTTTGCTTTTCTAGCAAGTACTTGTACTGCCGGATTTCGTACCAAGGCTATTTCAGCGTAAAGTCACATCGCTTGGCCCACGCAAACTCAGCTTATGTGATTGTGCTAGACTTATTTCAACTATGAACTCAAATAGTTTAACAGGAGCTTGTGGTTGTTACTTCAGTTTGATTGACTTATCTGATGGTCAGGTTATTACCAGAAGCTTGGGCGAAGGTGAAAAGCAACTGTGCATAGTGGGCTCGATCGAGCGAATCTCAAGGGAATTTCGCACAGAACTCTCAATAGACTAGACGATATTTGGTCATAAAATTAGCGCCGGTTTCATACTCCATCCATTTGAGAGTACATTAGTGAAATATAAAAGTGTTTCACATCGTTCGTTTTCAATCCAGAACATTATATCTCTCTCATCCACCTCTATCTACCACTGATGTATGTTATGTTCTGGAATTCTTCCAAGCAGCTCATATATCTGAAAGGAATTAGCATTTCGCCACACTCCTTTATCCCCATCCACAGCTCATCGTAAATCAGGCCGTTGAAATAAAAGAAAATTTCGTCAGCTGTTCCGAAACTGGATTCCACTGTCGTTAAACACTGGTAGACTCAGACCATAGTGGCTGAGGTATAGCAGAGCCTATCCGAAGTCATGGAAAATATTTTCTAAAATCACTTATAACTCCAGTGACTGACTCTCAGTTTCAGTCTAACTGGACGATCGGCGACCAACTGACTTGACGGTACATCGCCGTATATCATTAAGGTGCCTGTGTGTACGGCTGTCAAGAGAAATTATGCCGCTTTTGATCTCAGTGCCGACCATTGTGACAAATTCCCTTATCACCAGGTGGCTATATGGTTGTCGGTCAGACTTGTTACCGGTTATTGAGAATCGTACACAAGTAACAATATAGTTTCACCCTCCACAGCTTTGTTCATCGGTGACTAATGGGTTGGAAGCGGATACCAGGGAATCCGGGATGCCTGATCGGAGCACTGAAAAGTTAACTCGGCGATGGGGAATAGGTGACTGTCACGTCTAATGCCAACGTAATCAACTTCATGTGTATTCGGAGGGGCACTGTTTGTCAGCGTTTCTAAGCACCACTGTGGCCTGACTCAGAATCTCCGTCCCAGAAGATGACGTTTATTAGCAACACTAAGTTTGCTGGATACGATTTAGTACTCGCAGGGTATCGCTACATGTGTCAACAAGTATGTACGGTTACGAAACATGACAGAAATTATCAGTTGGTACTCTTTGTTCTCCCTCCATCGCTGGTACTGGTCCTTCAAGGTAGGCCTTCTGTTCCTCTTAATATGGATTATCCCGTTAGATTATCCGCACTCTTTTTCGGACAGAGGCCCATCTTGACTTCACTGCCGTCGGAATGTGTCGGCTCCCACGAATTGTTAAAGAGCGGGGGAAAGTGGGCTCAAGTGGTTTGAACCCGACCTCTGCCTCTCGACTTTTCTTGTCTAGGTTTGGGCAACCTGGCAGTATCTCAGCTCTCGTGCTTGCTTCGGGTGGCATGGCAGCTAGGGACCGGAAGGGTGTTACAGCTGGCCGGTTGTTAAAGAACAGCTTCACATGTGGCACGAACTTTATCCATTTAAGTAGGAAGTTACTGTATGAGTACCTAGCGAACAAATAGGCACCTTGACTCCCTGGGTCTGAAGCTGCATCCTTTTGATTTCCTTACATTCTGGACTTCCCAAAATGTTTTCAGTTGTCATCTTCAAGCTGTCGATAGCTCATCCCAAGTTTTGTCCATGAGCTGTGTCAGCATTCCCACAATATATATATATATATATATATGTATAGAGGAAAATGTTGGTAGCTCAGGTATCGTAGATGGTGGTCGTTGGCTTGTTCGAGCACTCAAAATAGCTTTGCTGGGAAATTTTACAAAATGGGGCAAAAACTTCCCAAAATTGTTCAGAGTTAGCAAAATCGTTCAGTTCTGTGTTAATTGTTCAATACATTTCAAAATATTTTCTGAATTTTAATTTTAATCGAAAACATCGTACTCGTATTGATCAGCAGGATATCTGGGAAACACTCGGCTTAACCATTCTCCACATACCCCAAAAGGGTCGAACAGGAACGCAACAGCTGTCCATCAACTAACCATGGCCTCACTGCGATCTTCCCACCAGGCGTGTCATTAGGCTAATCAGCTGCGTCTAGGAGCGTGGATTCTTCTCGTTTCCGTGATCCGTGTTAATTGGCGTTGAATGAATGATGCACCCATCGATACCCACTCGAGGTTCCTCGTATGACCTCGGATCGGGGACAACTCACAAGCATTGGCGAGAGCGTTCAGTATCAGTTGCCATGCTGCGTATTCTTGAGTTGAAATAGCATTCTGTGGTCCCAAACGCACAAGTCAAACCAAAGGACAAAAGATTTTGATATCCAAAGAGCACATAGATGAAATACTAGCTTAGGTCTCAGGTAACCAGACTATGACGTCGGAAGAAATTCGGACTCGCAAAACCTGCCGTTTATTGCGCTGCCATTACTTCGACTGCCTTTCCACAACTAACAAGATCCTTTCACTTACACACGTAATCCACGATCTGCTTTTCACTGTGCAGGGCTGTATGCAAATAAAGCCTATCTGTAATGCCAGATGAGCCCATCTGCGGATGCTGGCAGGTCAAATAGTTGTAGTGTATGTCAATGAAACACGTCAGTCCAGACTTAAACGTTTACTTCCGGATGATGCACACGAGGGCACCACGATATTTAGAGTTGGTCCCCGTTCACTTTGCACACGTGTGATGGTTTTCCTTGAGCAGAATCGTTATAACCCTGATGGGTGATTCGTGTAGGAACGCGTCAGATCCTGAGCGTCGCGTGCAACGGCTTTTTACTATGGCAGTGGCAGCATTATCGTTATTTGCCGCGAACATTTGATTCAGCATGTGCGGGTAAATTTCTCAGATCGTTTAAATTGAAAAGATCATTCTACGCACCTGCCTTTGTGTTCCATTTAGTTCGGTTCGGCAAGTCTTCCAACGCAGCTGGACTGGCCTTGTATTTTTAGCTCGAATGAGGCGCAAGACCTTTTGAGTAGCTTAACCGTCTTTCCGCCCCATGATGAACTCACAAAGAACGACAGCAGACAGGTGGTTATCTTAATGCACAGGTTATATGATAATGCATTTATTCCACTCGGTTTTATACCCGAAACCATATATAGTGCAGCCCAATGGCGCAGTACGTTGGGTGCAGTCGACAGATGTTTCAGCTATCTACCACTCAGCCGATCGTTGAAGGGTCTGTACAATTTCCGTATGCTCCGTCAGACCATGTTTCGTTCAAATTCTCTCGTATGTGCACCTTAAGTCGTTCGCGAACGGGAGTGGAATGGAAACCTAGGTCTTTTTATTAGATCGTGATTGGAGTTTTCGGGAAATTTATCCCAGCTATCTCAATCTGGCAAGCATTATATCTCCCCCTATCTGGAATCACCTAGCGCTTGTTTTTGCTCAAGAAACATCTATGGTGAAAAATCTGGAGAAGTTTGAGGCTTTCGGAGTGGAGCGGTCAAGCTTTACTGTCATGAATTAGGACTAATCTCACAGTTATTTTGTGGATGTGACCCTTTCGCTTCAGTGGAATGTGTTTCAGCGACAAGTGCTACGTAGCTTGAAGAATATTACACGTGCCTTGAGTATGCGTACGTTGAATTTATCACCCTACATTCACAGCTTATGTAGCCACCCAGTTATGCAAACGGATGAACGAACCCAAGATCCTCATTCGGAAGTCTTATGCTAGATACGAGGTACTTGGAAATTCTGTGGTATTTCTAAGCCACAGAACACCCGCCGAAATAATGGGCCTTTCTATTTACTTGATTGCCAGATAACGAAAGCACATCAAGCGATGAATCAAAGTCCACTTTTCTTTCTTCAATTGTGGCTGCGATACCCTCTGATGAACCTCGCTATCTGTGAGGGAACTTTTGGATAACTAACTGTGGAATTTACCTTGACCAATATACGAGTCTGTGGCTGCCACTCCTGTTCCGCCAGGTATATGTAGAAGAACGAGTACTCACTCACAATCAGATACTCAGATAACCCACCGGGTCCCTGTTGTGCAATTCACTCTGCCAATCAAAATCGACAGTTTCTGGAAAACAATGAGACGCTGGACAGACGATTCATCAGAAACGCATATCCTACGAATTATAGGAGTGTTCGGACCTGTAACCTTTCGATTTCCCGGGATTTTATAATCGCTTCGCTGAAAAACCCACTACACTCGTCTGTGGCTCTAATATCCTACCATCCTTGCTGCTACCTAAGGTGATACCCCCACCCCCGAAGAGTGGACTTTCTTGAAGAGAGCATTCTATTCACTCAGATTGAAGGGCATCCTCCATGTATCTGGCACTTAAATTGACGACCTTCGATGCTCGAGTACGGTGATAATAAAGCCTATCTGTAATGTAACATGGTCAATGCCGTCGAATCAAAGCAAGGGTACACTTTGTAGAATCTCTCACCTCTGTAAGACCCCTGTACATGTATAAAAGTGCATGAAGGCATGGCCGATATAAGTTCTCTGGTCAAGCCCAGTACTTTACGCATCTTAGGTTGATTCATAGTCAAGAAACCTGAATTGAATCGTATCAAACCTACCTTTCGGTTCAAGCGATTTAAGCTCGGGCTACATGAGACTTATTTATTCGAGATTATGATGCATGCTAAGTATAACATTCGAGCAAGATAGGTGAGACAAGCTCAAAGTCATCCTCGTTCTCCCATCCACTTATGTGATGTAGGTAATCGTTTGTTTCGCTAGAATTACGTGTTCACCCTTCTGGATTTCTGGGATGGCTCATCAAAACTGTCGACGTGCAACGGCTGCACTTACGATTTCCCAACTAAGTGGAACTGATATTCTTCCCCACGTAAGACCACTTGTCTGGAGACAAGTGAGTCTATGCTTGCCCGCGTGTGAAGAGAAAAGAGCAGCGGATCGTAAAAGTTAAAACCAACCAGGCGAGAGCGTACACTGCGAATGTTCCTCCCTTTTTTATTCCCTGAGTGTTTGGTTTCGTTTGACAAGATCCGAATTTGAGCATCGGTAGATCCGTTCAATGAACCAACTGATGAGACATGCGGTAGGTTGTTTCTTCGGCTGCTTTTCTGGCTTGTCAGTTTGAGTCTACCTCGAGTGAACTGAACATTCGTGCGTACTTACAGCTCAATGAGTGTACCCCGTTCTCAGCAGGCTAGGACTGAGATAACACTTCTAAAATGAGTGCCCGTTGATCGGACTAGAAGGAATAGTTCTAACCATTGTTAATCGACTTATTAACAAGCATTTTTCGATGCTTTCAATCCGACTTGTTTTATAAGGCCGTGTGACCTATCTGGTGTATACTCCGGATTACCGAAAAACGGTTTCGCTTGCACAACTTTCCAGAAGGTGCTCTGTGGAAGATGAAACTGAAAGACTGACGCAATGTAATTGCATAACTACCCCTATTTTTGACCTCAGACTAGCTACTCATTTGCAGAAAATGACTACTATTCATGTGGGGATCACATCCAGTCATTTGATAATGGATTGGAAATCACAAAGATGGGGGTTCCTCTCATTTATTTAAAATGAGCGCAGCGAAAACAAGTTCAGTCGTATGTGCATTTCATTCGGGTCACCATCGTTCACCGCCCTTGTTGGCGCGTTCATCACTGGCAAGACAACAGCTAAAAGGAGCGAGCGCCTTGTGCCTTATTCATTCAAAGGGTTTGCGAATGAAACCAAATGACACAGGTTAAAAAATATCAACAGTTTGTTGGATAAGTGACATTGAGGGAGATAGAAGAGTTTGGGCTCTGTGGTTTGTAGGTTTGCAATGGAAGTGGTATTGATAGCCCACAGGATTTATTGAACGGGACTGTCCGATGTTTCCTTGAATTAATTTGGTGCGCAATCCCCAGCATTTTCAATAAGTTGGTTACTCAAAAGATTCTTCAGGTACTATTCGGATGCAGTAATATCTTGTGTGCAAGGTGACACTGTTTAATTTTGCCAATAATCTTCGTTCTCAAGGCTTATGAGGAAGCGTTGGCCACTCTGCCACCCGATTTCCGCATCCCCGAACAGGTGTCTGGGAGCTACATTATAATGCGTCTTTTAGGTGACCTTTGAACTCTCCTTGACATCGGGTACTTGTTTCCAGACTGACTGAATCAGTCGGTCTGTTTCTACCTCCCGCTGATAGTACGATGTTCGCTTGAACTCTTTACTTGTCAGCTTGCTGCTTCTACAATATGCGAGTGCTGCAATTGGTGATTTACCACGCTACTCGTGAGTAGGTAAAGTGCGTTAGGAATCGGCAACTCCTGGTGGGTTGGAACCCCCAGACTTTGTGTACCTTTTTAAAAACAATTCCATCGTGATTTTCACGTCCGTGGCTCTATGGCTCTCGGGTACCTGCGAGTAGTAGAGGCACTTCTTTTAAATGTCATCCAATTTCTTCCTTGTTTCTTCTGGTCATGTAATCTATAAACCTAGTTGTCATGGTTCGTTCCTCAGGACATTAGGAATAGCTTGCTTTCTCAGTCTCCTTGTGGTGATTCTGCGGAATAAACGTTTCATACAACTACCTGTTCATTTTGTGGCTGGAGACAAAACTTTTTGGGGGGAGTGAAACCACTCAGTGATACGCAGTTGTACAGGGGGCACTTCATCTGTGTTCCTTCTCGCCGCTATGCACACGGATACACAACAGCGATCAATGCGTTCAACTTGGACTTTCTTGATGTGATAAAGTTTACAGAAATAACTTATGGATCTTGGCATAGTAAAAGGGCGACGTTCGTTTTTTTATTATAGATTTTTGGACGTTTAATGTGGAGACTAGCTCAGTAGCTTCATTCAGTTTCGAAGTTGCTTTTCTGGATAGCCAATCCATCTTTCTACATAAGACCTGCTTCTAAGGTTAGTCAGGAAATCATATTGGTTCTCTCTGTGTTGTACGTATCAGCAGCCACTTCTCCTTTCTCATGGTGTTAGATGTTTTTCGCCTCACCGCGTAACATTGACTGCAGACGTCATAACGGGATTCGAACTAGTGGTTGCATCAATAGATCCCGGGTAACCTGTCCCAACGTGAGAGAAATTGTGCTGCTTTTTACATAGGACTAAGAGGGGACTTCTGTGGATATCCCTATTTAGTTTTCCGTTTTCTCTCACGGACTGCAAACCACATAGTATTTTGCAGGACTTCAGAGTTCCTGAAGCGCATATGTTTTCCGTCTTCAACAACATGATACTGATCTCATAGTTAGTGACTCACAGCTGATTCACAATTCTTCTTTGTTAATAAACCATTTTTTCATTCAAATATTTTCACCCAGTGGGAGGACATGTGTCTATCTGGGTTTCGCTCCTCTCAGTCCTTTGCCAACCTGACGACTGATCAAGTTACGAATGTTGGGGATTTCATCTATCACTACCCATAAGAATGACTACGCATTGGCTGGTTTTTATTGTGCTGTGAATGCCCCAACATAAACTCATCTTTGAAACTTTGGGTCTGGAGAAGTTCTCAGTGACCAACTTCGGAGGCACATCTCACACGTTGGTTCTGATCACTAAAACACACAAACGTAATTGAACTGGTAATCCGTCACTTCAAAAAACCTTGATGTGATCACTAGATCAAATTGGCTTGAGATAAATTTTGTTGGTTCAAATTGAGACAAGCGTACACTCGGTGGTTTCTTTTCAAGGTTGGTGCCAAACACAACAATTCACCGGCACATCCCACCCAGATACTCACGAGGCGGATGGGGAATGATTGGATTTCGTCTCGTCCGACTCTGATTACCTTTCTTCGGCTCTCTGGGGTGTCTTTAATTTTATGGGAGTTTATCAGTAAACGCATGATATTAAAAAGGTCTTTTGTTGAGACGTTTGGCTTTACCCACACCGAGTAGGTCCAAGTCTGGCGATCAACTCAGTCATATGGCGGGTGAGTTGTGATCCTCTAGAGGTTCGCCCACATAGTGCATGACACGTTGCGTGCATTTTCAGCAATACCCCTCTGCAAAGTTATTTTTCCTACTTGCCAGGTAGAAAAGTTTGGAAACTAACAGCATTGACTTGGTTTCCACCCGCTGGCACGCCTTTCAATCAGTTACGATGATCTTCTCAGAACCGAGAGGGAATTTCTTTGTAAGGAACACAACGCTAGTTCGGGTCTTCGGAACATTTTCGCTGAATACAAAATTTCTCTGATGTAACTATTCCGACTATGTTCTATCCTACTGTGTTGTATATTGGTTATATAAACAGCATAGACGTATTCAGACGGACCGCTGCACCTTCAGTCAGATCCAGATTTTTCGTGGTATTCTATACTAAACATTTGACAGATTGCTCCTTTGTCTTTATAAATGATCGTTACCTCGATCATTCTTATCATTATGAACGCAGTATTTCTGTACTAATGCCCTGACCTCGTTTCAGCTCTCATGTATGCTAGCATTTTTGGAAACGTTGGCGCCCTTATCCAACGTTTGTACAGCGGAACCGCTCGCTATCATGCTCAGATGCTTCGAATCAAAGAATTTATCCGGTTTCACCAAATTCCCAGCCCATTGCGTCAACGTCTAGAGGAATATTCGACCCAGGTCTGGGAACACACCAACGGAATCGACATGACCATGGTGCAGTACAGTTTTCCGGAGTCACTCCAATCCGATATCTGTTTATACGTATATCGGGATTTCCTCGGTGGATCTTCTGCATTTAGGTGTAAGTGGCAATTTTCTTGTTCTTGTTTTTTCTGTTCCTTTTTCACCTCCGCATTGTTAGTCAGATTCCTCATTTTCGGACTACTCCTTAAAGTGACGAATTTGCGGTTGCAGTTGAGTTTGACGAAGTGGCCACGTGATCAAAGAAAAATTATCGAAATCTTTTAGTGGTGGAATTGGCTGAGGCTTCTCGTGTTAGCTTCGACCGTCGACATGCTGACTAGTGTTTGTGGACACTTTGATATCGAGTTCGAAACCACACCAACGTCGGCTAGCCATTAACGCCGATAAGTGAATGATGCTGACTTATAATAATGAAAATTCTTACTTGGGAAAACTTATTGGACCACTATTTGTCTTATGTTGATTCAAATTTAAGGGACTGATTAGGAATGTACCCATTTGTTGCGAGGTTGTTTGGTAATTGTATTATCGCATGCAAATGTCGGTTGTGTTTGACGATAGCCACAGAGCGTACAACTGTTTGAAGACACGCTAATCAGCAGCTGTGCATTTTGTGGTAGGGTGGGGGTGAGATAGCCCAAGTGGTTTGAGCGCGAATTCACTGACCGGAAGGTCCGTGCTTCGAACCCGACCTCTGCCACTCGACTTCCCCTGTTTAGGCCTGGGCGACCTGGCAGTATCCCATCCCTCTTGCTTTTTCCGGATGGCATGGCAGCTAGGCACAGGAGGGTTGTTACAACTGAACGATTATTATTATTATTATTGTGTTAGGGGACGCTTGTGATTTTTTCGGTTCGTGCGTGATGTTCCAACCACTACTTACCCACTGGGGCTTTCACACATGCAACTGTGCATGAAGTAAAATAGCCTATGTTTGTGTATATTTCAAATTAACGCTCGACTGATCATTTACTCAAGTGATGGCTGGCTGTCAGTTTCAAGACGACCATGGGGAAACAGAATTCAAGTTGTCCAAATACATGGCCGGGGCCATGACGGGAATCTAATTGAAACGGGAGTTCAGCGTAGGAACGTATCCTAAGGAAGGGTGGAATAGTGGCTGATAGGTCACCGTCAACATCTTGTTTTAATCGTGTTCGAAAGTGCCGTTGAAAATGCATCCACACAACCTCAGCTGCCTTGTTATTCAACCGGAGTCGACAAGCTGGCCGCTGGTAACACCCACGCACCTTTAAATGGTATGGGACACAAATCAAGTTTATTGCATTCGTTTCCAAGCTATGAAGCGGTAAGTCTGTGCAGTTGTAACGGACCCCTTTCCTATCCTGGTATTTAGACATGGAATCTTGAAGAATACGTAAGTATACAGCCGTTGTTCATCAACTCTTCCCGAAACCTCATTCTGTTATAAAGACCGACAAACAAGGTTTCTCTGATGCCTTGCCGGTGGATAACAGACATGCAAATAGAGAAATAGGGCGGAAATAGATAAATCTGTTTGACCTCTGCCACTGCTGTGAGTGGTTTTGCGATAAATTTTATGCTTCAACAAGATGTAGCGTGTACTACTCGGTGCTTTTGTTCTAACCCATAAAACAGGAAGAGTGCTTTTTTGTAGAAAAACAAACAAGAACTTCATTATCGGTTAGTGGGCTATATCCGCGCGTATTCGCATATTTTTTACTCATAGCCAACGACGGCTGTACGTCCCCTCTTATGCGGCATTTTGCCTTTAAGAGCTCTCTTTGCACAATCAGTTTTCGCCACCTGGAAACCATTTCGGTCACAAACCTGCGCGACCAAACACTCATTCGAAACCGTAAAAAAACAGGTTGAGTTGCCTGAAACAGTTGTTCCACTCCACACACGGATAAAGCAGATCTTTGCGTGTCCGAGGCATTCTTGCTACTGCCTTCGGCCGACTTCGTCTCCACCTTATTCCCAGCTATCAGTTTCGACAGGGAAACAAGTTAGTGAGTTCGGGATGAGCCGATGACCACCTGATATCTCTTAAGTTCCCAGTAATACGATTTGGTGTTTTAGCAAAACGGATCACCCACATAAGATGAGTCTCCGTTTGAAGTTTGGACAGTGGATATGAGGTTTGGTCGTCCACAATTATTCGGATGACGGGAACTAGTCATCGTTTCGTGACGAGGCGTCCGTGTTGATGCACAAGTGTGCGAACGTGTAGGAAATACCAGTGAACTCCTAAAAAATGCATACGGGTTACGCTCTGGACGCCCACATGCAACCCAATTCTTTTTAGTCGGTTACTAAAAGGTTGATTGCTATCATATTCTCGGAGGAAGCACCCACTGCATCTTGAAGCCAAAAGACTTATGCTAGAAAGGAGGAGATTTCGGAGGCTATAATGGCATAGCTTAGAGTTTTTTTAGTACGGGTTAATTACGATTATGTTGGGTAGCAGATAGCCGTTATCCGGTTGATCCTTTTGTTTCTGCCTGTTGTTAGCATCGCACGCTTTGGCGAATTTTGGCCCAGATCTAATGTTTGCTCAAGGTCTTAAATATTGTGGATCAGATGCATAGCTATACCATATTTCAGTCGGGTACAGTGCCTGTATCGAGTAGGCGGCAGTCAACAATTTGGAGTGGTCTGAACGTAATTCGTGGTTTGTCCAGTCGATAATCTCTCACCTCCGCATGTGTACAGAAGTGCTCAGTGCTTCAAGTGCCAAACTGAAAACGCTGTAGCATTCATTCATTCACTTGGAAATCACTCCAAGTCAGCTTAACTCTTTAGCACGTTAAACATTTGTGGAAAACCAGAAAATATTTTGCGAGCCCTTTATGTTGGTATGCTTTTGACGTTGTCTTGCGCAAACCTGGCGCACTTAAGCATCTTCCATCATCTGAAATGTCATTTTGTCTATTTTTTCGGAAAAAAACGAACATCTTCGAGAAATACACTCATTTGCAAATCAATTTGGTTTCCACGAGAAACTCAACTGAGTCTCTCGTTTATGATATTCTACAACGGAATATGCTGCACACCGGCCGCCTCATGATTCATTTGGCACGATATTCGAGATATCGCAGTACATTTTCATGAAGGAAACTACTCACAAGGTTGCTGAAAACTCTTCGGCAGCCCACAACCGGTTTCGCCCTTCTTGGGGCTCATCAGGTAGGCGCAGTCCCTGAGTTTCAGCAACCTTGTGAGTAGTTTCCTTCATGAAAACAAATATCTGTTTCAATTTTTACACACGACCCATCGAATATTAGCTAAGTGTGGTCGACTATGCCATGTATCTAATGGTTTGTTTCCAAAAGTTCGTCAACAACTTCTTATTACCACAGTGCAACGGTTAGTTCAATAACTGAAAGATTCTGAGAGTTGACTCCGTTGTCAATGTCATGGTAACCCGGTGACGACTATTGTACTCCCCGTGCTTTACATGGCGACTATTCATCCAAAGGATGCTACGATTAAGTAGTTTATTTTAGCTCTCGACTAGATTCTTGGGCCTTTCTGTAATAAGTCCTAAACAGAGGCTACCGCGGCAATTTTTGGTATTAGACTCGGTAACTATGTTGGGACAAATTAGGGGTATTGTCGCGCTCACTGTTCTGTAGTGCTTTCTCTTTGCATTGTCCTTTAAGCGGACTTCAGCACCGGTTTTTCGTCCAGAAAACCTATTTCCATGATTTTGTTCCAATAGGTCTTCTTTTTATGAGTTTTTATAGCTTATCTCACACCATGGGCTCCTAATCGATGATATTTTATCACTCTTTAGCGCTAAACGATGGCTGTCTTCGCAACATATCTCTGCGTATTCGGGCAGCGCATATGCCTCCAAGCGACACACTCATCCATACCGGTGATCTGTTGACTGCCGTTTATTTCGTGGTCAAGGGCAGTCTGGAGGTCGTTACGACGGATGATTTGATATTAGGCGTTCTCAACCCAGGTGATTTTTTCGGCGGATTACCAACCTTGGTTGGGCGAAGTTCGATAAAAGCCAAGCATCACTGTCCGTACGGGTGTCAGCCAACTATGTGTCATTTCAGCTCACACCTACCGGCTCCTTTTGGATCGGTATCATCAGTAACCGCCGTAGCTACACTCGGTATGGCCCCACCCCCAAAGTCACGTTTCGCCGTGCGAGCTCTCACCTATGCGGATGTACAGTTTATTGATCGCCATGATTTGACTGACCTGTGTCACGTCTATCCAGAATTGGCGCATCGCT
This sequence comes from Opisthorchis viverrini, assembly GCF_000715545.1. Taxonomy (NCBI): domain Eukaryota; kingdom Metazoa; phylum Platyhelminthes; class Trematoda; order Opisthorchiida; family Opisthorchiidae; genus Opisthorchis; species Opisthorchis viverrini. The sequence continues at coordinate 448,330 of NW_008751976.1, read as the reverse complement.
TGTTAGAGCGATTTGAACTTACTATACCCTTGGTATCACCTAATTTGAACTTACCCCAACCTCTGGTGAGTTCACATCATTGCAATACGTTCATTCTATGTTCTTAAGCTTGCTACGTACTACATTTTTACTTCGACTTTCGCTTTGTGGGAACAGACAGATTACCGCGCCAGTCATTCTATGATAACTGATCTAGCCCATCAATGCGTTTTCCCCACGAAATATGAACATCTGCAGACGGCAACTGATAAACTGAATAAATATCTTTTTATTCTCCCTTATTTTCCACCAGATATCCGGTAATTTTGCACTTTGTACCAAACCCGTTTTGCTGAAACAGAACATCCCACTTCATGCGAAGGGTTTGGCATTTTTGTTTGAATCCAGGCATGATCTGTTGTGAAATTCAGTAGTTCATGTGATACAAGCAAGCAGTAAGTCAGTAAGCGCATGCTTGGACCGGTCAAAATCATGCCTTGCTCGCAAATGCTCTCGTTTAAGTCAGGTTTCTAGCGGTCTGTTTGTTGTATTTTTCCGCATAGCTCAGTTTGACACTAAATAAACTGGGGGAAGAAACACTTTAGGGTTGTCATACTAAAAGTAAAGCTGGGTATGTTCACCCTGGGAGTAACAATAGAATTCTGGCATCGATGGTATGATCGAATACATTTCACCATACGTACATTTGATTCCTAATGGGAAGGCAGCATGATAGCGAGGCGAGCAAGTGCACTATTCAGAACCACTTCAACATGGACGTTTGTTTACTTGACTGTAAATTCTAGGCCGAGTTGCTTTCTGCTTTTTCCACGGACTGGTCCAGTTTCACCTTGCTTTATGCGGACGAATCTCTTCTTCGTCTGAAGCACGTGTTTGGAAGATATTCTGTAACATGCTGAAGCTTGTCCGTACTTTAAAGATGGCCTTGGCACCCGTTTCCTTACTTGCCTCTACTTATATTGTGCCTTTCAAAGGAATATTATGCAGTGCTGCGTGAGACCGAGTCTCAAGATTGCTTGAGCCAAAGCATACTTGAACACAGTTTAATTCGATTTGATTTTTCGTACGTCTGACACGTACGTGTGTTACTTTGGTCCATAAACTGAAGTAATTCCGATACTACTCTGTTTGCCTAAGCGTCTTTGGATGGGTGATTTATACCCCCCAGCGGTTGCGCCTTAGAATTTCCACTCCAAAGTTCACTTGGCTTAGTTGAACAAGAAAATAACAGACGCTGATTTTCATGTCTTCAGATTCCCCCGTCAAGACGTGATTTTGGCCATCATTTATTCTGTGCACAAAGAAAAATTTTCATCTTGCATCACCGTCTCACTCTTTTCGTGGAGCTAGCAATCTACCAAGTAGGCGACCCCGTTATGTCTTTCGGATCCGGATCGGATCATTTCGTTCTCCTATAAGTAATTTTCTTTCTGAGGCGATGTCTAGGGAGAGGATTATGTGTTCTGACATAAGTCTTCTGGATCGATAGCTCAAGGTGACCAGTCAGTACTACTTATTGTGGAAATCTGTTTTCTTGATCTTTCTTCTTACTAATTGCCCCTCAGAGATGCCTGCGGTGCGAAGCCTTTGAACGCAAGGGGGTTGTAGGCCGACGAAGAATATGCAATACTATTTCCTCGACGGACTAATCCAGAGATTTGCCTCTCAAAACCACAGAATGATCTTGGGGTTGGATGCGTGTCTCGTTTAACAAACAGGTACAACTTCCCAAAAACGTTAGTTTTACAGCAGCAAACGTCAGATTCAGAGAGCTGCTCCTTCTAAAGGTACTTTTCACACCAACTACAAGGCGAGAAAATGTGTGCTTGCGATCAAGCTCGTTTTCTATTGTTTGGTTTGTCACGTCAAGTTGAAAAGCCGAGACCTACCGTGCAGCTGATTGATTGACAATCCAAATCTAACCCTCCCTGTTCTAGCAGGGAATGCACAATTTCCCGTAGTGTCAAGCTGACGGTGATTGGTTAGTTGTGCAGTGAGAAGTTCGGCGCCAGCTTGAATTGATTTACTGTCACGCAATGCGGTATAACTCCGAAACTAAACATTTATCTAATGATAACGAATTTTACGCACTCAATTTCACCTTGGCCATGTCTCATCGAATTGTGGTGAAACGTTTGCAAGCCAACTGTCAAGCTCCGCAAACAGATCAACCGCCACCTGACCAACCGATCTGTTTATTTCTTCGTGTCCTTACTTTATCCATTCGTTTCTACTGGGTAACATTTGCGAGTGGAGGTAGGTGTTGTGGACACCCGTTGTTGTTGACACCTATTCTTGTCCAACAAAGTTCACTTTTTCTGATTACCCCAAGCAATTATCTGACAATCAGGTTCGGTAAACAGACATCTCTCCCCGTTTAGCCTGTCGTAACAACGGGATTGTAGGTCGCACACATGCACACGCACCTGCGTCTCCAGCCGTTTGGAACTGGGCCAGGTTGAGATTATCGATTAGCTTATGTCGAACCCAGCGCAAATCGATATTTCAACCTAGAGGAATCTGGGCTGTTTGTGTGTGTGTGTGCCAACTTGTGTTTGTCGTGAGCGAGGACAGTGGACGTTGTTTTGAAAACAAGAGCTTTTTGACACATCTATCCATCACTGCGTTCTTCGTGAGGTTTTGTATTAGTGGGTACATTCGCTACGATTCCTAATTTCTTCTCCCATTGCAAACCAGAAAACAGCTGAGTTTTCTTAAGTAAATCGAATTGAATAGCATTCACTGCTAGACATAATCAGTCAATCTTATCTTCGTTGAACTGTTAACTCGCTAGTGTGATCAAGCTGAGTTTAACGGTGCTCAGTTTGCACACATAATCCACCTTGGATTTCATCCTCCCTTCAACGAACCTCCTTGTAAGACGCACTCTCTAGTGAGACATGTTTTGGGTCCCAATTGATCTTTAGTCCTTTACCTGCAACTTATATCCATCTTTAAACTCTGTGAGGGCCGCTATTTCTTTTTCGGGCTAAGTCAACCAACATTCACGGTACGGTTGGGTTTTTCATTCAGATTACTGCAACCAATCAAATGCTAGGGAACACAGCCGGACGACTAAGATACAAGCTAAGGAGATAAAGATAAACGATCACAGATAAAAAGATAACAGGAGTGCACACTTGTGTGTGATAAATTGCTTTCTCCCAAGTGCTTTTGACTCGGTTAGGTTGGAGTTCATGTTGCAAAGCTTTTGAGTGATAGTGTGTTGAAAACTCTAAAATTAATTTCGTGTTTTTACACCAGTAATCAACTCAAACCAGCTTGCCCTATATCATATGATTGTATTGAGCGCGGAATTATTGCAGAGAATTTCCTTTCAAAAGAATCACTACAGTTTTTACTAACTTCCCCGGTCGGGTACTCAGTCAGAAACTTCAAATACTGGTTAGATGCCTTACCTTTGATTCCCCAAGAAGTGAGATAGACCTCGGAAGCTCTGCGCTTTTCTGCTTCATTTGGTTTACCGTAGCACGCGACACTCTCCTTTAATGAGCTATTTCATTATCCCAGTTGGTCGAGAACTTAATTTATGCACCATTGACACTTGTAGCTTCATATCTGCTGAGTGAGCGCTACATTTGTCCAACTATCACTCACCGAGGGAAATCATGTTTTACATTCCAAATCTTTGTTGAGGGAAGGTTTGTGCAAGACAAGGCACGATAACAGCGTAAGGAAACGGTCACTGTCAGGCTGCTTGCATCGGGGTCTTCACACTTCCACGGCTGGTGTCCATAATTTTAAACTTTTGCTAGATGACATGAAGCTGATCCCATTGGGATTATCACTTCTTAGTGAAACTGCCTAGCTACAGTCTGCCGGCTGCTTGCTGTGTTTGTTTACGGGAGACCGTAGTTCGATCCCACCGGTGTCCCACATCAACGTCATGCTCAGAGTTGTATATTCCAACGCTGTTTGGAGGCCTGGATACTTTCAAGCCATAGTGTCGTCGAACTTTCTACAGTAAGTCCACCCCTGTCCCATCGATTTTCACCTTTAAGTAGGTCCTTCTTACTCCAAGATTGCATGGTAGTTAAGCATCAGTGTTTAATATGGGCTAATACTGTCCATGTCCATAGTAGTTCGTAAAACGGCATCTCCGGTAGCATACTGATGCTTTCACACCAATCTTTTGCGAAACTTCCACAACTAAATAGGAGTGTTCAGCCTGAACTACCAACATTTCATTCTTTTCACAGAAATCGGTGTCCCCTTGGTTCGGGTACAAGTCAAATGTGGAAAGGTTTCTAAAAGCAAACTCGGTTTGGAACCCTGTGTCGAAAGAAATCTTGCCTACCCTCGTCACTTTGATAAACCAGCGCCGTAGGCCCAGTATACCAGTGCACACTGATGATCTCTTCAATTCTGCTCGACCCGCTTGGGAACTTGAACGACTCCAACGTCTATTCGATCATGGAACTCTGTGTACAAACGCCACGGAAGATTCTACAGCACCTGATGCACAACCTACACTATCCACTTTCATGCGTTCACCAACCCGTCCGTTTCCTTCGGTAAATGCCGCTGAAATCACTCCCTCAGATAAACGCTACCCGGCGAATATTTCCACGCGTCCCTTCCCGATACCCCCTATCGCGAGTTCGGTGCGGCCCCATAGGAGTCGTTCACCTGCTTCCGATCGCTCTCACTATATTAATTCTCTGCCTACATCAATAGAAGAGGGATCTCCTGACTTTGAACGACCACTGTCAGACAGCACTACATCGGATCGCTTAAGTGATATTCAGTTAGCCTGTCGTCTGTTGGATAGATTCTCCCGTGTTGAAAGGTATGTAGATCTAGCTGTCTTGATTGAAATGTTCCATTTTGTGAATGTACATTAAAGTGCAGTTGAAGCATAGTTATCCGTTTTCTTATACATGCACGACGAAAGCGGCTCATATATGCAAACAGATTGGATAAAAGAACGGGACATTTCAAAACCTACTGTTACTGATAACTACCACGCTAGGATCAGGATATCAGATACTGTGATAGAGCAAAAGAAGAGAAATCGCAATAGGATGATGAACTTTCAGGGTTTGTTTGCCTTGTTTGAATACTCGTAGTTTTGCGTTTTCCTTAGTTTTCACGCGTTATCTTAAAAAAAGCATTCTGAATTTGACTCCTGATCATAATCCCACCCAATGTACCCAGTTACCGTCGCTCGCTATCCTTGGGCCCCAACTGAAGAAGAGGACTTCATCGGCAGTTACTAGGTCTGCCGTGAATTTCTTCATACGGCTACACCCGGTCATCGATTGTTCACCTTCTCCTCCAATAAGTACCAGAACTACTGGGCAGGCATTGCAACCACATGCTCGGGTCATGGAATACTGTTGTTCACCTGTGTGCTAGAAGTATTTAATCCCAGATGACCCGTACGTGCCACGCTAACGAGGTGCTGCTAGCGATGTTGCGGAAGCAATGCTTGTCGAAAGTGGTCGGTCTCAGAACACACTCGACGGGGAATGACCAGATACCTCAGCCAGTTAACGACACAGCTCGAAGTGTAGATCACCTTACAGAAATAGCTGGATGCCCCACTGACGCCTTAGGTGCTTTACGTTGGTCAAATTCGTCGTTACTATTGGAACCCTTGGTGATATGTGTTCTTCAGTGTCGTCACCAGCTGTCCAATTGTAAATTAAGGAAAACGGTGAATAGGCTAACTGCCTCAATCTGCTAAAGATGGCTAAGGCTTTCCGTGGATCTCAGCTATTCTCGTGGTTGGGCCTTCAGGATGGAAATTACCAATGAGGCCGCCAAAGGTCGCTCTGATATCCAGGGACGTCACATCCATAATCCTATGGTATGACGGCGTTCTATTGTTTGGCGCAGGGTGATATCACCCCTGTGCCCGCATCCAGGACAAAACCTGGCCTGTTCTCTTTGCATTCTTAAGTGGCGCCATATGGGTGGTCTTTACGAAAGGATAAAGTCCTTGAACCCTCAATGATCGGCAAACGCTTCTTTGAAATGGCAATGATTGTATGGTAGAGAAACTTGATGTTTGGTAGCATCTTTCAGGTCTTCTCTTGTGCGGCTGGGGTGAAATTAGTCAGGGAGCTCGAGGAGACTGAACCTTATCGTGTGTGTAGGGTAATGCTCTTCTGGGTTTGTCAACGTGGTACTCGTAGAGTCTCATACAAAGTTGGTCAGTAGAGGAAGATGCCAGGTTAACACGGTATGATAATTCTCCAAGTCAGGTTTTGGCACGTGTTTGGTAGAACTTTTGGCTGCTTTGGCAGCCTTACACCAACATCTGCCTTGCGATAAGGCTTTGTAGTCGAAGACTTTGGTTGAGGGTTCTAATCGTCCTCTTATTTAGGTCTGCGCGTCGTTGCACTATCTCATCCTATATACAGACTTGAGCTGTACAACTACCACTAACTTCATTGTGTGATACAGTCAGCCTTGTCGACTCAGTGCTTATAGCGTGGCAGGTGGTACTACCTCTTTTGTGTTCCATTTGACGATCGCTCTTCCGCATATATCAGCTAAATGCATGTCGCACTTTCATCCCAGGAAAGGATGTGGCTTCGCATGTCTCATTTTTTTGTTTTTGTCATGTACGGACAATCGGTCAACGGGCTGCCTCAGCGCGCACTCTCAGTGCTTTAACGACGAGCAATTACTGCGTTTCCGAGACCAGACACTGTTACCTACCAACTTCGGGCTGCTGGTGATGATGATGCTCTCAACTTCCAAGCTGGGGCTTCCTTATCTGATTAGTTCCCCGTGAAAAGCTCTTGCTTTGCTATTTCTTCATCAACTCTCATATGAATTCGCACTAGGCGAAATAATTCCACCATCTGTTTATAGTTTCTGTGCATGCATCAAATGATTGTAGATCTGGTTCGATGAAAGATATCTTAATCGAGAACTGACTACTCTCCTATCTATCATAAGAAATTCAGCTATATTACTGGTCGCACGCAGCCTCCGTGCACAAGTAGGACGCTTTGGTTTATCAGTAGTCCGTCTCGGTGGTTGATTCTCAGCTCCGGTCCGGAACGACTGCTTCGACCTTAATTTGGTCATAACGACTTCAGGAGTACTGGACGCTTGGTATCATCAAGTGAGACGCAAGTCCGAAAACATCATGAAGCAATTAGGCCAATTAGGGACTACATCTTCACTTGAGGCTAACTGTTTGAGCAACTGCATGATCTTCGCTGAATTACAGTGGTGGTTTTCCGAGATTTCGAAACAGCCTTCCACTCTCTGGAGGAATTTATTGTGTTTCTTGGCCGTTAGGTAGTGTCCTTGAACTCTGGGACTACTCTTTATTTGTTCCCACACTTCTGATTGTGTTAGGGCTTACAATCAGCTATCCTTTATTTCCAGAAAATTGGTGGGGTTCTTCTGAGTTACCCCATGATTCATTTTTGTCCTGACGTAAACAGTATCGCACTCCTAAGCATCGACATCACACCTGGAGTGAGATTTGAGCCCTCACAGACTGCTCTAGGTAGTGTATTGGAAGTGGTCCCTGATTTCGGAATGTGCTTTTCATCTTCAAAGTGCGAGTTCCTACCTAAGGATTTCTAATTCCCTTGTACCTCCTAAGACACAAATTAATGGCCTATTGATCATATAATTCGTGAGTGTTTTTTGACTTGAACTCAATGCATGCGTCCTCAAGGTACGAATAGCATTCGGCAACTTGTCGGAAAAGGATAACACTGAGTTCAAAGGAGCGTGTCTACAAAACGACCGCGATGGGTATCCTGCTCTATGCCTGTGAAACCTGATCTTTTTGATGTGAAGGCGTCAAACGCCTTCGAATATCTCATCACCGATGGCTTCGCAACATGGTTATGTTCACAATGAATTGGGCATCAAGTCAGTATCATCTAATTGTCGGATTCGCTAGAGCAACAGGCAGTGCTTGTCACTTTAGTGTAATTGGGGCCCTCAATACGCATTTCCGATCATCGTCTATCAATAAATTTATTTTCCACCGCAAACCCTTGTTGACGAATGGTTTGCGGAGTACAGACCGGGATGTGGCAATGTGAATTGAAATTTTCCGCCGTTAACTTCAGTGCTGGATGCGCCTCAGGTGATTCATCTTGCACATGGTTTGAAAACCTACAGGATGTGGTGCATAGCCGATCCAAGTTGCTAACTGACTGTCACTACCTAACCGAACTAGCCAAAGTTCCTCTGTCGCTTTGTATATAGTTCTCAAAGGATGCTGGGCCAACCGTTCTGATAGTTTCTTGCTCCAATATGATACTCGGATGTTTTTCAATGGTCCTGGAAGGTGTATAGGCGTTTAATCATTTTCTGTGGGAACATAGGACTTTTCCCAACAAATCCTTACCCCTTTCTTTTCCTTATTTATTGGTGACTTCACCATGCTTGTATGGCAGCTAAGCACCAATTTTCGTGACACCCTAATATTATGATTCAGGGACTCAAACCAAATGAGTAGCTGGAGAGGTTGACACTTGACAAATTGGACTACGACTAGAAGTAGTCATCCTGTCTTCCAAACAATGCTGGTTGCTGCAAATCTGAGCGCTATCTGCTTGGCAGAATCATCTGGCGCCGGCAGCACGCATGAAATGAAATATCTTACTTGAGTCCCCGAAGGGGGGTTGGTTCCGTTTTGACAGCGCATTCAGCCCACCATATTTTGTAAGCTGGTCGACGACCAGTCATAAACCCAAGCTCCATGAAAGGCACACTCATGTGAGCGGTTAGCGAGAATCCAAAGTCCGAACTGAGGTTGTCATTGTCCAGTAGGTTGCTGAAAACAACCGAGTGTAAAGCACATTATCCGATGTAAGAAGCATTTGAGATTATCAAGTTAGCTAGCCTGTTCCTCTTGATAACACTTGCGAATACTTGGTCCTATCACTTTTTATCCAGCGGTCCGTCGTTTGCTTGGTGGGATTTCAAGAGACGGAGTGGTAGCCCTACAGGCTAATGGATGGTCAGAATCAAGACAGCTAGCTAAATGAATAGGAGCGACAGTCTGGTACTTCCTAGCCAACGACTGGGTCCCCGACCGCCTAGCACCTGCACCAAATTAACCTCCTAAATTTGCATTATTTGAGAGGAGACAGCCAGCCCTCCAACTCAGATCTTCAGCTGGCGGCACTACTTGTCTTTGGGGTTTATCTACCATGTGTTCATTCACTGAAAAAAGCTTCCTTTGCAGCAGTTTGTTCGTGCATGTGTATACAACAAATGGGTCACGGTCCTCCTCCCCAGTTTCTTTATTTTACAGAAAATGACCATGATGTCCACCGTAAGTGGGGAAGCAACTTGGTGACGCTGTTTCAGTTCAGTTAAGACCGTTATCGGCACCTGCTTGTCTCACTGCAAATGATTACAGATCTATAGAAAAGACGCATGGTGTGTTTTGTTGGAGCGAGATGGGGGAGTTGACCGCCTAAATTCGCGTCTCCTGCAGTCAACATATAGCTGTGACTATGATGTCTTTCCTAAACGCACGAACGTTAAATATGGCCATTTTGAAGATTTGGGTATTGAGCAGTTTGCATACTCAGTGACATCTATGGGTAGCACTGAGGCAGTAGGATCTCAGCTTGTTCCAGAGTAATGATAAAATTTGTAGAATGGAGCAGTGAACTCGGAGGTATTTGAAAGTCGGTTTTGGGGGTGTTTAGTTTGATGTAGTCTAGCTCAATTAGACCATTCCTGTTAGGACAAAAACGGTTGATTGGTTCCGTGGTGTGTTTTTGAGACGTACGCCACCGGGCTAGTAGTTTGTTCGGCCACGAGCGACTGATTAGGAGTATAATTAACGCACTTGGACGGGACATAGCACTGCTCATCCTTCAATCACGGAATCCATATCAAGTGTTGACTGGCCTCGAGTAGCGACTTCTTTGGTTGAAGTCGCACCCTTCTGTGCATTTATTCCTTCTCTGAACCATTCAGGTTATTGTATTTAGTTTCTGTGCGTAGATGATGATTAGTATGAGGAACTAGACCACACTCCCGCCTCAGTACGTTCCTTTTGTCGCCCGTGGATACACAGGATTTCTACCGTAACAAGAGTCCGCTTATATACAGCCACACCTGGTGAATGTATTTCCCCCCCCCTTGAATCATGTTGGCAGAGACAAAGCATATGTAACACTAGGCGGAGAGGATCGTGTTTCTTGAGCTTGGAACGATACGATCCCAACAGAGCAATTTTATCAACTAGGTGTAACTGTGAGCTTTGAGTCTCCTTCTGATTCTTGTGAGTGAACCAAAGTAATCTCTTTTCAGCGGGAGCGCTGTTTGACCGAGGACGACTTCGATGCTCCACATATGGTACTTCGTTAATGAACCATGTGATTCCCGCCAGTCGCTTCTTTCTCGCTTGAGTTGGTCTCAATTTTTCCTGAGAATCATGATATGCTAATGCAGTTAACGCAATCGGAACATGGGTTTCCAGTTTATTTAGACCTAGTGGTGTTTCATTTCCTCGACCAAGTAATTTATCCTTTTCTTAAAGCCATTATAACTTGCCGTAGTGTACGATTTGAACGTTCCGATTGCAGACTACCAAAGGTAGTTGACAGATTTACGATGGTTAGCTGAAGAAGCCAAGTAATGATGAATGCGCGCTGTCACTCATGAATTATTGTCGAACTCAAATATCTGAACACATCTGAACATACTTATTCATTTCGGTGGTCGGTCACGTTCCAGACCACGTGTACCATGTTGCGCATATAGATTCCCGTTTTTTTCCCGTTTTAGGCAAATTTGTCATTTAGACAACCGAATCTCAGACACATTGGAATCCATCATCAGCCAGGCACGAATGAACGCGAGTGCTCGGAATGCCCCATCGAGCAGCTGATTAGTTTGTGCATTTTACCCAATAGTTCTCTACTCACTGCCATCAGCCGCTCTGTTTCACATGTTTCTATAATATTACACAGTTAACAAAATCCCTGCTGTTCGCCATCCTTTCTCTTATCCCACCCTGTTGCTGTGATATGCAAGCTATTTTCTTCTTCCTACAACGGAATTCCGTTCATATTCTGAAACGGCAAGAAGGGAAGTGTATTTGACCAAATAGCCCCGTTTGGCCATTGTACTCTAGCAATTCCCCGCACCCATGACTGCCCCCCGTCGTTTGTGTATTGTAATAGATTTCTTATTGTACTTTTCCGTACTCTATACACTTTTTCAGCATAATGTTGACCATGGAATCCAAGTATCCATGTGCAGTCCGGGGCCAATATGCAGAAGTACCAGTAGCTACTTTGGACTTGTGTTGTATTTCTTTTTTTCTCGGTATCTTCCTGCTCACCGGCTTTTGTTTTATAATTCTGGTTTGTAAACCTACCAATCCCAAAATCCACACACACTCGTCTTTCAGTAGTGTAGCTCCCTATGACAACAGTTTTGCTTTTAACACTTTACTCTTTGTTTTTGGCACGCGACCAACCATACATTGGGTGTTCCATTGCCTTTCGGTGCCTGTACACAATCCTCAAGATATGGCTCCTCTTTCACATCGGAATCTTGTTATTAGCAGGACATTTGATAGCTTCTCAAGGAAGATGAGTTGTTTTCGCTTTTTCCACACATCTGCATTTTGAGCCGATCTGGTCTACCCCCATTGATTTCATTGATTTCTATTCCACATTCTTGTGTGTTCCGGCATTCTAGTCAGCATTTGTAGCATGTTTTTAATGACCACTTTGTCGGTCACATGTCATCACGTTACTTGACCTGCACGGCGTTATTCTTCGTTTCACATGATGCCTAGTCATCATCACCTCTAGGGACAGCAAAATCAGTGTTGACACTGATGCATCATTGCCATAAAAGGGTCAAAATTACGCATGAGCCATCTTCATGAATACATGTTGCCCCTTTAAGAAAAGCTCGGAGTTAGTAGTATGGTGCATTCGGTCTCCCATTAACGACTTAGCTTCTACACCGGAAATGAAACACGGATATTCTGCGTGGGGGAAAGTCAGCACTCAATAGCTAGTAATAGATTAGGAGCTGTATTTTTCACGGAACCCAGTTGAGACCAAAGCACCGGTTATTCCAACGCGTCGTAGCTAGCGTTTGAGTTGCAAAGCGCACACAAGGTATACTGAGTGGGTGGTTCATTAGTGTTGTACCCAGTAATAAGACTTTCGGACAAAAGCGAAAATATCGTCGCAGGTCTCTGCAGTGAAGCGAGAATAGGGAAGCATCAATCAAAGAGATCCATGAAGACGTAGGCGAAACGGCCGGAATACTCCGCTGTTGACGTTACGCTTGAGTGGTTTTATAGTCTTGTCGCCAGCCAAACTACCTGGAAGTTCAGATTCCTGAAAGCAACCCAGAACTCTCGGAACCTACTGAGACC
>NW_008751976.1:360326-433774 GCF_000715545.1 Opisthorchis viverrini | reverse complement strand
CCCCCATTGATTTCATTGATTTCTATTCCACATTCTTGTGTGTTCCGGCATTCTAGTCAGCATTTGTAGCATGTTTTTAATGACCACTTTGTCGGTCACATGTCATCACGTTACTTGACCTGCACGGCGTTATTCTTCGTTTCACATGATGCCTAGTCATCATCACCTCTAGGGACAGCAAAATCAGTGTTGACACTGATGCATCATTGCCATAAAAGGGTCAAAATTACGCATGAGCCATCTTCATGAATACATGTTGCCCCTTTAAGAAAAGCTCGGAGTTAGTAGTATGGTGCATTCGGTCTCCCATTAACGACTTAGCTTCTACACCGGAAATGAAACACGGATATTCTGCGTGGGGGAAAGTCAGCACTCAATAGCTAGTAATAGATTAGGAACTGTATTTTTCACGGAACCCAGTTGAGACCAAAGCACCGGTTATTCCAACGCGTGTGACTTTGAGTTGCAAAGCGCACACAAGGTATACTGAGTGGGTGGTTCATTAGTGTTGTACCCAGTAATAAGACTTTCGGACAAAAGCGAAAATATCGTCGCAGGTCTCTGCAGTGAAGCGAGAATAGGGAAGCATCAATCAAAGAGATCCATGAAGACGTAGGCGAAACGGCCGGAATACTCCGCTGTTGACGTTACGCTTGAGTGGTTTTATAGTCTTGTCGCCAGCCAAACTACCTGGAAGTTCAGATTCCTGAAAGCAACCCAGAACTCTCGGAACCTACTGAGACCCTAAGACTCCACCAAAATTTCAACAGGAAAGCCGGCAACCATTCAATCGATTCAGCAATGGCCCGGATCGATGAAAGTAAAATCCAAATAGCGTGAGGTCCCTCGTTTGTTCGCAACAAATTGTTCCTTATCGGTGAGTCTTGTTCCGGCATTGTTCGCAACAAATTTGTGTTCCTTATCGGTGAGTCTTGTTCCGGCACTAGGCACTGGAGCGGGAACAGCAGTCAGATATAACAGATTAGCGACGCCCGAACCCATAAAATCATGGCAATAACTGCTGCAACAACAAAATCAGTTTGAAGCGGTGCAACCACTTTTGGTGGAAGCATTGACGCAGCAACTAAGAATTCAACCACCAAATTCCGCTCCAGATACAAATTCAGTCGGCTCGATCGCCAACAGCATCACGGAGTTCTATTAGGACCCTGATGCCGGTCTAACCTTTGGTTCGTTGTTCAGACGTCACGAAGATATTTTCAAAGTCGAACTGAAACACAAAGATGATGCCTGGAGAATACGCTTATTGCTCAGGAAGCTTGGCACAACGGAACACACGGTTATCCAACTTCACTCTGCCAAAAACACGTGATCTCGGTTTTGATAAAACCGTTCAGCAACTCAATAATTTTCGGTGAGCCCTCGCCTATGTTTAATATCCGTTACCAGTGTATGAAACTTGCGAAAAAATAATCCGAGAATTATATCACTTATCCCGGTCAAGGCAACCTTGAATGCGAGCAATTCAAATTATCTACCATGGCCGAAGACCAGTCCACGTGTCTTATTTTCATATGTAATCTTCAGTCGTATTCAGACAGTGTTATCAGAGCGAGACTATTGAAATAGATTGAACCAGCTCCCGAGATAACGCTGCAGTCCATTACCCATGAGTGCCAGCGCTTTTTGAACCTTAAACACCCTCATCCAACCCTGCTTTCAACATCGCCAAGACGACATCGAGGTAACCTCCCATGTTGGCGAATTCGAACGGAGCAAAGCCCCCTTCAGCATGCTGGCAATGCAGCGAATGGCATTTTGTGCGATTGTGTCCCTATAAAAAGCACAAATGTTCAGTGTGCAATCGACGTGGGCACAAGGGAAGCCAGTGCCTGACGCGGAAAGCTAGCCAAAGACGCAGTCAACCCAGGAGTTTACGAAGCAGATGCAGCCAGTCAGAACCCAGTTTTAACGCGATACTTGCAACATTTGATAACCAGGTGGATGCTCATCACAAATACGTTACAATCAGAGCAAACGGAAGCACGATTGGATTGCAGCTTGATACGGCTTTCAGTAAGTGGCTTGAATTCCTTTTTATGTCTGAGACAATAGCGATGGCAACCATCACTAAACTGCGGCATTTGTTTTCAATATTCGGTAACCCTGAAACTACTGTATCCAACACTGGTATTCAGTTAACATCCCACCAAACTGGTGAGACACTGCATCACGCATGCCACTTCCCCACCATCCAACGGTCAAGCTGAACGTAGACACCTTTAAACGCGCGTTGACAAAAGCAGAAGGGTAAGGGACCGTGGCAGGAGTCTTGTATACATTCCTGCTGAACTATAGAGCAATTCCTAATCCCCACTCCGGACGGTCGCTCTCCAGCGGAGGTTATGCTCAACAGGCGGTTGAGACTTACCCATGACGCTATCCTGCCAACATTTATGTGTTTCATTCACCGACAGGAGGGAAACCAACGTTCAGGCCTGGAAACCATATGCGTGTCAGGGCACCGAAGAAGGACCGTTGAAGTCGTCCTCAAAAGAACCAACAGGTGATTTACAGCGTCCAGTTGGGACCATTGATACAGAAACGACATGTCAATCAGCTACGGCCGACTGAGTTCCCGATCCCAAAAGCGGAAGAACAGTTAGCAAACCTCAACCTGCTGCTCGAAACTTTTGACCTCCCAAGATCAGCACCGAAAGCCACCGTTTCACATGTACCGTCCAATACAGATCCATTGCTGCAACCGAGACACCGTACGGGTCGCCCCAGAAGACTTGTGGAACCCTTTCAACTTGATCTGAGCCGAAAATCTTACGTTGAACGGCCAAAAGTAGGTATCAGGAAGGTAAGATTCCTGAAAGCAACACAGAACGCTAGGAACCTACTGAGACCCTAAAGCTCCACCGAAATCTCAAAAGGAAAGCCAGCAAGCATCCAGGCCAATCAATCAATTCGATGAAAGTAAAATTCAAGTAGCGTGAGGCCCCTTGTAAGTGTCGCACTCGCTTGTTCGCAGTAAACCTGTTGTGTTCCTTATCGGTGAGCCTTGTTCTGGCAATAGACATTGGATTAGAAAGGGAAGTCAGATATAACACGAACATTATCAGCGGACCTGGTCTTAACAACGGCTTGATGTTCAGTCTACTGCGCCTCGGTTAACTGATATCCCAAGTTGACGTCCAGCAAGCAAGCACTTGTCATATTGATTTGCTGGTTAGCTTTTTGTGTGTTGTTTGGGTTCCATACTACTTGTTGCCATGTACCCTACGTCTGTCGGAACGCCAGAATCCCTATGGCCTCGCAAGCCCCACGCTGAGCTAAGGGCACGCCCCAGCCCTGTCGTAGGCTCACCTAGAGCGGCATGATGCGGCAGCAACTATGTGCAGATGTTGTGAATGAATGGGGGCTAAGGCGGCACGAAGCGTGTTTCGACCAGCAACGCGAGGTTACTTAAGTAATATCTGGTCCAGTTTACAGGCCAAGAAATTTCCTGATGAGTACGTTTGAATAACCGGTTGACGAAGCTTATAGTGCGTGATTTTTGCTGCGTGGCCGCTGTGTATTATTTTGCGATCAGTTCAAGAAGTGTACGAATCCTAACGAAATTCAGTGAATCTCTATTGGTTTCATTTTCGACAAATTTCATCAATTTCGGAATGCCTTATATTCTATTTAAAAATCATACGAGGTTAAGAAATCAATAAAACGTTGACTAATTTGCTCTTTGCAGTTGCAACTTTCAGAGCAGCCTCAAACGCTGAATCGCCTCGAGGCCTTTCATCAAACTATTCGATTTGTTCTGGTCGCAGGTAACCACCGCATCGGAGCGTCTTTAGCTGCTCACCGTCCCCACGTGATAGGAACAGACGGATAATTTGCAAAACGGTTACACATATCAAAGTTTTGCTGATCTGCGCGTCACAGCGGAATCGGACAAGCGAAGCACTTAACGGTCGCGATTGCGACCTGCCTGATAGGCAAAAATTACTGTGTCGATGCGTGGAGTGCATCCGAATCGTTCCAAGATTGTTAGAAAACGGCAGAAGCAATCATCGGTCTACATTAACCAACGTTGCGTCGTTGGGCGTCACGTGATTTCGCTTACCCATGCTGTTCCTAGTCAACCCTGTTTGACTTGACTATTATCTGTCTACCGTAGCATTATTCACCCAATCTGCTTCTGTGAAAATGTTTTGATCGTGTATCCCGTTTATGATTGTATTTTCAGTTGCTATTTTACCGGAATCAGGTGTTCGCAATACCACGCATCATGCAAACAGTGAATCTGGTAACAGTACCAGGGAAATGCTGAGTATTAGGCGGTTAACTAAGATCACCCAACTCAAGGTTAGATCACGAACAAAGGTACATGTCACTGGGAGTTCTCAGCAGTGCGCATCTTACAGTTTAGTCTTCAACTGCCAGCTGGAAAGTCGAGGCTTCGATTGTTCCCAGACATTTGTGAGATGCGCACTACTTACGATTCTGAACACAGATGAAACTGGTCGTTTTATCTAAGGACCCCCGTCCTTGAAGAAAGATCACTTTGATACATGGAACCAAAGCACAATCCTCGTACTACGTACTTGGGCGAAACATGTCACAAACAAAGAAATCACTCGACTGTGTCACTGCACACACTGCCCATGCAGTGCGCTTCCCGACAGATTGGTTTACGCACAGATAAACCTTTTAGTCATTTGTCCCGTGACAATCGGTCTGATGCGATTTTCGGTCGATAGGCCTTCTTCCCGTAACTACGGTTGTCTTGTCCGCAAACGGGTTTTCAGGTCAAGACAGCACACCATTGGAATCCTTGCTTTCAGCCCCCAAATAGATAGATAATATAGGACCAACAATGTTCTTAATTACTCTACTGGCAGCAAATGATACTGGATGAGTTTCAGTCAGCAGGTGATGATCTTCACAAAAAATCCTTATATTTACGGAGGTAACTTTTCGATCATTAGGTGCCAGAGACAGGTATCCTTTCAAAAGATGCTGTGCCGGATGCCACCAAAAAGACTGACGGTTATTTTGTGAGATACTCTGATGTAAAAATACGAAAAATACTAGAGAATAACAAAAAACGGAGAAAATGGGATTAAAAACCAGCTTAAGGTTTATTTCTGTTTTTAGCTAGACGGAGGATATGTAAGTGGAAATGCGTTAGTTTGGGTTGCCATAGAATTTGTACGCTGAAATGCAGACGATAGAGGAAGACCTTAGGATATAGCACGGAGCAGAATCCATATGAATCGTTTTTCACATGCACGTGGAAAATCGCCTAAAACGGCCGGGACTCAGCCAAGCCGTGGCCTTTCGTTCGATGGAACAATACTTAATTTCCGACGAATCGATAACATATAGTCATATGGAGTGTGTGAACGCAGTGCTAGCTCCGCTAACAAAGAAATTACATCAAAGCTTGAACACAGAAAAACTTGGATAACCGACAAATCCGATAAGAAGACTTGACAGCATTTTCTACAATGTAGCCTGTCTGTCCTCCTTAGCTAGTTTAAAACAAGTTTGTTTGGTTCTCGCTGCAGCCCGGATGAACACATTTAAGAGCAATAGTTTCAAAAAGAAATCCAATCTCCCGCTACATCATAACTTACGTCCGTTCATACTGGGTCAGCTAATAGAGATTTGTTGGTCCGTCTCTATTGTCTCAAGCCGTAGTTCCCCATCAACCTACTCTAACATCGTTTAAAAATGTGACTATAAGGATGCATGGCAAACATGTGTTCACCTCAGTTTCTTTTCGATACAAGGTTCTTGTTCTTCCCGGTAACCGCTAACGATGAATACGGCATATGTGCGAAATCATTCTTTCTGGCAAGCTGAAGGGAATATCTATTTTAATTCCAAAGGCTCTTAACCCATCGGTTCAAGTTTTATGCCACAGAAAAGAAACGCGTAATGTAGGTACGGGCATTTAGTTTATGGTGAAGCTAGATACCGCCTATTTTTTAATCCGGTTTACAGGAAATGTGACTCGGCGAATGATCGTACAAACCTACCAATTGATCACAGAAAGGCCTGAACAGACTGAGAAACCTGAGCTGAACAAGGGATCAAGCACCGTGGTTCCAAACTAGAAAGGTTATTTCTCCCAAATTAGCATCCTCTAAATTTAGAACTGACATCCGGCCACTGATGGATAAACAGAGCACTGTTGAGTTTCGTATTCTTTTGCGTTATATTTCTGCCTCTCAAACTGTTTTTTTCACTGAATCGTTTGCGGTTGTGTTCAAGCCATATGGCTTGCCTATTTATTCATGCGTCCTATTCCATCCACTAAATGTCCACTCCATCGTCGCCTGCATGTTAAGTTGACTTTCAGGTTAGAAGGCTTCATCCAAAACATCACAAACTCTTGCCTCGGAAATCACCCAGAACTTATACGGTTTACCATGCCAGATTTCAAAGATCTGATGTGATTTTACACCAGGAGGGTTAATTTTCGGGGTGAAGGCGGTGAGCAAACTGATGACGCCACAGTGAACTGTCCTCATTTTGAAGTGTTTTGCTCGACATAGGACTGAAAATCAATTCAAGGCCCTTTATATGCTAGTGAGATTATATAAAACACGGTTTTAGTCTGAGTCTAAGAGCAAGCTGATAACTTTTTTTCTGGTACACACTAGAGTACAGCTTAGCATTTATCTGAGATGAAGAGAAAACTATACTCATCATTTATCAGACCTTCCATTGTAAGAAACCGAGATGGCTCATTGGCATGACTAGTACTTGAAGTTCGCCAGATAACAGCAAGTACAACTTGAAAGCTTGCTGGTTTGTATCTTGCTTCATGGAGTGAAACAGATCTGCAAATCGAGTGCAGTGTATGAAGAAAATGATCTAATCTAATTACCCGGGCAGTTTCACACAGAAAGAGAAAAGGGGACACCACAGTTTTCATTCAGGAACAGGTTTTAATAACTATGCCATATACCACTGACAGTGCTTCGGTCTTCTGAAGAAGGGAAGAAAATTCTACGTCTCACAACCGAGGACTATTCGATGTAAAAAAAAGCACTCCGCTAATGCCTGTTGAAAAGCCAAACCAAACCCTATTTATTATTTATTGCATTTGTCGATTCATATGCAGCAATGGTGAAGCTTTTATTGATAGAACTGATATAGGACAGAGATAAAAACAAGCTCAGAGCAACTTTCAGTGACACTGCATAATCGGAATTCAACTTCAGTCTTACCTGCGGCAAAAGTTACCTGATCAACCACTGCGACAACACACCAAGTTGATTTCCAGTCATTCGTGCACTATGAATGTGTTGTTTCTGCCCTAATTGGGTGGCACACTATACATTTTGAATTGTTCGCCCGGCGTTCTGATTGTATCTGAACACTTCAAACCCTTTATTAGTTAAGACACAGGATTTGTCTTTCTGTTGTCTTGGCCCTGTATTGTGAGTATTATCATCACCTCAAGAGGCTTTCTTTTGTTCTTTCCGCGCACTTGTGATGCGCAACTGGCACTGAGGCTATAGTTGAAAACTGGTTTCAAATGCAAAGTGATTTTATGTGGTTCTAAAGCAATATTCCCTCCGGATTACCATGGGCAGTCTCGCGATGCCATAACAACGCATATTTACCAGAAAACGTTCTCCATAATTTTCGGTCAAACAAGCTTTGGCCGTTTCAACGTTCTGTAAATCCACGGAATTTCGCTGACTACCAGTGATGACATCTGACGTCAGGCGCAGCTTTGGAGACAGTTATAATTGAGTTAATGAAGGGAACCTCAAGAACTTCCACATTGTTTAGTCACCCAATAATATTTTTGCTCGGTGCGTTCCAATCCAAATGTGTTTGTGAATCACTGCTCGCCTGCCGAGTACTAGAACGTCTACGAACTTTAGGGATGCTAATGTAGTAAGGGTTATGTCGCCTACTCTACTCTCTACTCGACATAACAACTCTCACTGGAGCTAAAATGAAGAAACTGGAAAAGGGCTTGTCACCGTGCTTTGAGGCCAATTGCTTGGAGGTGATTCGTTGCAAGACGAGCTTGTTTGTTACAGTGCGTATTCTACACGGGTAGCGAAGGCAGGTCCTACTTCGGAGGTCTGACTGTAGATTGTCTCGCCACTCCAAAATGCCATTGGTTGGGCTTCATTCATTCATCAAGGAGAACAACTGTGACCTATTTGCTTTCTCAGTTAACTTTTGCCTGTTCCGGCGAGCCTAATAGGTCCGTGAGTTTGTCAGATGTGGTTTGCATGTGCGTGACAGAACACAATCAGACAATGGTTGAATCAACGCCCATTTTTAGACCAGTCAGTCTGGATGCAGTCGGTAATCTCTTTTAGGCTTGTTGGATTTCGTGCTCATAGCCTATGCATACGGAAGATTGCGTGCATAGAAATGTCTCAGCTGCATTTTGTTCGTGAATATGACTTGTCCAATTTTCAGGGATTTCGCTCAATTGTAAAATTCGGTTGGAGATAACATGATCAAAATATCATTGCAATTAAATCTGTTAAAAAAAAGTTTGAAGACAACGTTTCTTCGTCATGATGTCCAGATGTTCGTAATGCCTCAAATAAGACAAGCTGTCATGAAATTTCTCTTAACGACAGGTGTTTGGGCTGATAGGAGCAGATTTACCCAAGGGATATATGTTCATTTTGCCCACCGATGCACGTTGCCATTTAAACGTGAATACATTATGGGAATCTTTGGAGAATAACAGTCTAACGTTGTCTATCCAGATAGAAAAAAAGACGGCAGTTTTTGCCTTACGGCAAAGCATGTGGTGGATGGATTGTGGTTGGGTCTGCGCACCAACCATGTGACGCGACGGCTGGAAATCAGAATTATACCCTCCATGTTACAATAATTCATGACAACTGGGCACTTCTTTGAGAAATTTCAGAGGCTGCCCCCATGAGGATGTCTATCTTATTCCTAGAAATGTAAAGACAAATTCTACTCCGAGATCATTAATTTGTCACTTTACTTAGTTGAAGAACGCTGTTTCCTGAGATGAAGGTTGATCAACATTTTTCTTACCTTTTATGCTATCTGTGGTTTACACTTTTGTTCGTCTTCCGTTCTCGTAGATTTTCTAGTCTAAATAGTGCTAGATGGTGATCTAGGTTTCAACGAAAACAGTTAATAAGCCGGTTGTGACCGTCATGAGATGACCTAGCCTTACCGTGGTGGGACGGTTTGTATGCCCCCATGACCCACTGATCTATACTGCGGACATCCGCGCGACACTGGTATGATCTCTTATAACAGACTGGCCAGTGGTTCGAGGTCTGACCAACATGGTCTCCTGGCCCTACATGTTGTGAGTTGGAACATACATGGCTCTTTGTTCTCTAAAAAATGCTAATGTATTTGCAGTTTCCGCCAAACGCCGCTGCCTTGAGACCAAAATTTTGAGGTTTAATGGCCCTCTAGTTTAAGTCTGGCATCATTAGCCCTGGCATCATTCCAACCCATATACAACCGTGATGCCCACTTGAAAACGGCAAAGCATCAACGCTGATGTTATGCCATCAATAATGCTTTGACGTGATTCCCTAGGATACTTTGTTGTCGCCAAGACGGGAGCACTCAACCGCTTCAAACGCACAACAGGTAGAAAAATTATCCCGTTGTGCGCTGCTAGATTACAAGGAAAAATAGGATATGTCAACCATCAATCCATTTAACAGACTATAAAAGGTGGCAGCAAGTGCCAAACACGACCGAGAAGATAAAAGAAGTTAACTTCGTGTAAAGGAATTAACAGCACAGGCAAACCAATGAAAACCATCTATAAACTCAAGAACACCAGCTTGTTCATACCACAAAATGTCTTACCAGAACGCTGAACAAATACCAACAACACGCTAATGAGAAGAAATGCTGAAGTGAATAGGAAAGGCACTCACTGTAAAGAAGTCGCTTAAATGGATTCGTCAGTGATATCAAGTTGGCCAATCAAATCAATGAATAATACTTGGTCGTAAGGTTCAACACAAGCAAAAGGTGGAGCATCACATCACAACGCAAAGTAAACCGATAGCGACGACATGAAGACCATCAATTAGCCAGCCACGATATTTTCTAACTACATGGGAAGGAAGGAGCTCTGTCACATGATAAGCCTGCTCCGTGAATTTTGTGCGGTCCTCGTAGATGGCGATCTGAGTCAAGATTTGCACAGGTAGCCAGCGGATATTGTTTCCAACATGGAGTAATTTAAACAGACTAAAAGTCCAGTTCATCGAAGTGAAGTGAAAGTGTGAAGTAGAAGAAACTAGATGTCACACAAGCAAGTAGAGGAACAGCAAACGTCCACCAAACAGTTCACTGGAATAATTTTGTCCAATGTTGAAGGAACATTTTCCATCTAGACAAGTGCAAACCAAGATCGGAGATCAGATGAAAAGCAAATAAAGTCGGTAAAGGTACCATTTCTCGGAAGCGTGATTGTGGAAATGCATTTTCAAAGCTGAAGTTATCTTCAGTTGTTCGGGAATAACAGACGGCAATTTAAGCCACAGTCGGATAAAATATGACCAAATGTAATGCATCTTCACCAGCGAGTTCCCAAATAAGAAAATGCAAGATTAGCCTGTACATGGCACTTAACCCTAGCCGTTGGTATGGCGTCAAAGAGGAGGTTTATGCCACATTCAACCACTTTGCTTCTGTACGAAAACTGTGCTATGAATGTAAAATAATGCGGTTTTTTCTGTCAGTTGCGCTCTTGAAAAGAACGTAACTAAAGCAGAAGAGCCTTCAGCCTTATAGGTGAAGCAGCAGTTATTCTTGGGAAGTGCATAAACCAAGAGTACTGACTTCCTGATTAAACTTCAGGATACGATATTAAGCTCAATGGTTCATTCCACAACTTCTATGAGAATAGGAAAAAAATGAATTTCTCATATTATCCAAACGATGCTGGAAAGCGAGTAACGCCGGAATTTAGGTTAAACTGGTTTGGATTTAATCAACTGGAAATAGTTTGGAACCGATTGAGATCAGATTTTGTTAAAAATACTATCACGATAATTCCAAAATGTTCTGACAACATCCAAATGGAATGTAATGTAAAAATGTAAAATGTAAAAGAGTTCAATAGAAAGGGGTTTGTACAATAAATTCTTTCTTTTGATTTATTTAAGAGATTCAGAAGGCATGGTTGAGTCATTGTTATAGAGATTAGCGCATGTTCACCAACGTGGTTTGTCGAAACCAACCCGGTTGCTCAGGCAGTCAACAAGGAATTTCCTAATCGAATGTTCCCACCACCCAACTCCAGATATTACTGCTCATCCAGTTAAAGAGCAATCACAACTTTAACATTCATTAGCTCACTTGTCATTTGTGGCATGACCTGAACTTAATGAAGAAAATAAAATGCATGACCCAGCAAGTACATAAAATTACACCCTCTGATGTTTGTCAAGGGACAAACAAATAAGGAAAATGGTTCAAAAAACAAAGGAGAAACTAGTCAGTATGATTTCACGTGGGCTACTATTTGTGGGTATCTCAGAATCGTCATTGATTTTGCGTGAGTGCTTGTCAGATAAAGGACTGAGACCTCATGGCTCAGTCAACCAACGTTTTGCTTACCACGTATGAATCACACATCAATAAAATTTTGGACAATGTAAGGTGCCCATGAATGTGCGTGTTAAAAGGCGGTACACAGTGAGCAGATCTTTTTTGCTGATGACGAAAAGGGACTCGGATTTCAACGCTCACGACAAAGACAGTGACTCCGGGTCGTAATTCTTTCTTACCTAGCTAGATTTTATGTAACTAAGTAGCTTCGTGAAACGATACGACATTTTAACCAGCTACTGAAGTATAACTTATCACATAGAATCCGGGTGAAAATAGTAGGCGGCATTTGGCCCGAGTAACGGTTATTAACACACAGCAGCACGTTTTCTTACGCAACATCTACGGTATGTGTAGGACTCCCGTCGTTCAGGGACCACTGGACGGCGCACTGACCACTTTCTAATCCGAACTTAAAGGGTTTTTGGTTTGTTCGCTAGAAAGTTTCATTGCAAATTGATTGACGTTATCAGTGCGTTTTCTCGGAATGGAGTACAGCGTACCGATGAGTTGGTGTTTGTGCCAGTTTCTTTGTAAAATAAGGAGTCGCTGAAGAAGACAACGAAATCATATTTTGGTTTTATTTCACATCACTATTCACTTCAGTCACGAACAACTTCATGAGAGAATAAAGAACAGAATCACTTTGAAATAATCCACAAACAACGAGAACCATTGCATCCAAAAGTCTGTCGGATGCATACTTTAGGTTTGATAGACAAACATATCAACAGTCGAAAGAGATAACAATGAGATTTCCAATATGAGGGTTTACCGATAAACTGGCAATGAGGAAATCAGAGCTTACGGTGATATCAGCCATCAGTCCAAAGAACACGCATCTGCTCCGTAGATGAAACTTATGTCATCATAAAACGAGGTTCAGTCCAAAATACGCACGGGTTGTTTAGTGGGAAGCTTGAAGACATAAAGTTTAACACTTGGCTGGAAATAAATAACGGACTACCGTTCTCTGGACAGGAGGTTTGAGGGCTCACGAATCCAGAGTAAACGGATCAAATATTGAATCACATCAGCAACCACCCGATGAACCATAGGAAAAGCTACATTTTAAGCCCAGTTCTAGAATGGGCACATTACTGCACCATGCATCTAAGAGAAAGGAAAGAAGCCTATCTGTTCGGAGTATTGTAGGACAACTGGCAGTCAAGAAATTTCGTCCAGATATGATTGAAGCGCAAAGTACCTCAAAAGCAGCAGCAGCAGAAAGAAGACAGCATTTCGGGTTAACCATCAAAGAAGCGGAAACATTTCCAAGGTCACATCAACGAAGGCCGCACATTGGGACTCAGAGAGGAAGAATAAGGTTTGGCGAGCATCCACCAATAGACCAGAGCAGGGAGTCCAAGTTCAAGGGTCGCATGGACACCAACCATTCAGAACACAATATATCAGACTAACCAATAGGACTGCCCGGTCTAACACCCAATCTTAGTTGAAGATCAGCCCCGGCTACCAGCACGTATATGAACACATACCACCAATCAACGCACGACCACTGACGCAACACCACTCCACACAACTATCCAGCAGTGCAGACACATGAAATTTAACGGAGAACATTTAAATCCCTAAGTTTGTGATCAAGATCACAGGACGCCTTTCGTATGGGTAAAAAGCAGCTGTTTTACTGATTAGTTGGTTTGGATGCTGATACTATGAGAACGAACTCATACTACACTCCTTTCCAAACGTGTGTTACGACAGCCTGCTATCATCGGTCGGAAATCTGCTTACTCGAATCCTATGTCACAAGATGATAGCAATGGTCGCAAGAAAAACTTCCTGATATGAAATGCATCTTGCTAACTTTGCACTTGTGCTGAAGAATTGATCTTTTGAAAATAGGAATATGTGGTTAGGTTCACTGGTTTGCAACAAGCCTTTTTTCTTTTAACCCCGAAAAATTTCGGGTCAAAAGTTACTGATAATTCTTATATTGTTTCAGCTCACTCTGTGGACAGATGTGACCGTGTGGTCATCTATGTGTTAACGGCACATCAACGACACGGTTATTTACATCACAAGCTACTTTCCAATACTTATGACTTTACTGGTGCCAAAGTAAGATATCAGTTTCTCTTCTAAACTGCTTTTGTCCCTTGGGTATTTACCTAGGCTTGCATGGCGTGCTAGCAAACAACTAAACGATCTATTGAGGCTCATCCAAAGCCGTGGTAGCGTTGGATATAGTGATTTTTCTCCTGTCCAGTTTTGAGTGCGGGTGACTTCCGAACACCAGCACGGTGAAGTTTCAGAGCGAACAACCACCCTTAAATTTCTGTGTGAATGAACTATTTTAGGCATCATAGCACTTGGAACTTGTTGTTTGCTTCGCGTGCACAATTCTAGGAAAACAAAACATATCGTTTTGTGCGTGACAATACTCGTGTTGTGAGGGGGTGGTCACCGATTAATCCATAAGTCGTCTAAATTTTAATTTAAAAAGACGTCTAGCTGCTATATGATTGAATCATGGTTGTAATTTTGAATGATGTTGATGCATTCAGGCACTAATTGGATGAACAACTGTGAACAAGACCGGGCATAGTTACAACGACAGTACTATGTGACTGTTACAGTTCCCCCCCCCCAAGCCGTTCCTCCATTGCGCACTTGACAGGAACCAAACAGACTTTAGACCTGGGAGTCGGCTGCTTAAGTCATCTTGTTGCACACGGTAAATAGACCTGACAAAAAGAATAAAGTTAGCGGTAAATGAATTCAGACTGATTGGCATGCTTTCAGTTTTAGCAATTGTATCGTTGTCTCGTCTATCAGATTTGTTTGTTCATACCAGAAGAACCCACTGAAAATATTGATGCTAGAAACAGTTATTCACTTTTTGAGTTAAGAAAGCAAAAAAGGGAACACAATTTTTTAATTGGCTGAGAAAAATTTCCAAACAATATGAATTTCGTCTATTCGAAAATATTTTGTGGGACTAAACCTTTTTTAGAAGTTTAATTGGTTTTCACTCACCAGCTTGGAATTGCAACCTTATTTCTTTTAAAAAACTGCATGTCTAACCAGGAAATATCAGCTTAAATATGGAACAAACACAATTTGCCAGCAACCGGATTGTTCGAGTCCGGAAAATGCCAGCGCAATTAGTGTGGAAAATGGTATACCTGCTACAGTAAACGAATAATCCTTGTTTTTCGGTACATCCAATTTGATGTTTTTAGGTGTTTTCATCCTGTTATGCAACGGTTAGAATAAAAATTTGTTAGTAACTGAACTTTGCTCAGTCTTCGAACGGTGATATGCCTCACGTGACTGTTCACTTGTCATGTGGGGAGCTGTCTTTTACGGAGACGACAAGTTTGGTGGGCTTGCGAAATGGAATGACAGCTGCAACGAGAAAAAAATTGGAGTGCACCTTTTGGAATAGCTTTGCCACAGCACTTGTTTCCAGAGGCCCTGTTACGGTCAGGTCAAACGATCCAGCCTTCCGTGATATTAGAAGATGCAATATGCTACCATATTTGTTTATACGGATGTATATGGTTTAAAATCGTTGAATTTCCCTCCTCGGCCGTCAACCAAGATTCCAGTTGCACATGACTCCTAATGGATAATACATTCTTCAGTAGAGCACACCTCTTAAAACGCTTGAATTTCAGTTAACATCTCAACTACTTATCTTTTTATCTGCAATAAAAATCACGCCGACCTCTTTTTGAAGACTTTACTGACAAACTGACACGTACTGTGCTATATTTCCCTCAGGCGCTGAAACTTATATTTATGATACTCAGAAAGAACTCGGATTGAACTTTAAAACTAAACATCAGTGTCACATCTGTCAATCTTCATATGATGACTTCTCTGTGGGTATGTAGCACACCAGTATAAGATCATCTGTACCATTTCCACCAAAGGCAGCACAATTTCACAAAATCTATGGGAAGCTTTGTGAAGGTGGCGCGTAAAAACAGTGGTAATGAAAGGAAGAAGGTCCTCGCTGCGGAGTTGTTTGTTAGAGAAACACCAACTGAACCGTTACAGACTATTGGACAGGAGAGCAAAACTCTCACACGCATCTTGTTTACAAAACTGAATATCCATCTTCTCCTTGAATACGTCTTCCTGAACTTTCCTGGATATTCGTCGACCGTTACTCAAATACAAGCAAATGCTATAGAGTGACTCCACAAATTCCGTAATAGATCTCACTTTTCAAGAACCACAAAGCGGATTTACGAGAATACGCTACTCGCATGCCTCGTCCGCCGGTACAGTCATCTGTAGGTAGTTGAGAGCACCTACGTCGAAGTCTTTCGTTAAGCCTTACCTACTCGCTGTTCGAGAGCGCCAAGTCATTGTGATAGACATAAGCATAGTTTCGGATGGCCGTGGAGTGACTGTGCACAATGAGAAGAAGCAGAATTATGATGCTGATGATTGTTCCCTTTCTGTCATCTCAGACCTGCGTGTAATCAATTGATGTTGATTTTTTAGTCCAACAGCCGATGGTCATTTCATATCAAGGGATCTGCTTACCTCAGTTTGCCAGTGGCTTTCACGCATAAACCAGTATGACAGACACTTTGTCTCTGACATGCGAGTCCTGACTGTTTACACAGCCTTGGCGGGCATTGCAAGTTCCTTCCTCAGTCGTTGGACTTTACACGCATGCTTTCATACCAAAAACAGTTTTACATACGTTGGAGTTCATCGTGCCCGGCTGGAGCTGTGGTTGGCACGCCTTCGAATGGGACGCTCCCCTCGTTTTACCTAATATTCTCCTATAAACCCTCTCATATCTTTCACCTGGATTTGCTTTTTAGGTTTATGATCATGCTCTTCGAAAAATAAACAATGATAGGGTGGTATTAGTAGCGTCGCGTGCTGCGCCTTTAAGAGCATCCGGCATCTTTTTGCATTTCAACTGATCGTCCTTACCGAAATTCATCTGCACGTTGAAAATCATCTTGCCTGACTTGAGTTATTGCTGGCACGCTCTCGGATGGAAAGTTTTCCTTGCTTCATCTGATGATCTCCTGTACATCCTTCCACATTTATCGCTCAAATTTATCTTTTCGTTTTGAGGGGAACTATTAAAAGATTAACGATAATAATAAAGTAAGTAATAAGTAGGTTTATACCCAAAATAGTTACTAACAATGCAAATGTTCCTTTAAAATTCACTTCCTCATGACAATATGAACAGGCTTGCAGGGGACACATATCTGCAGATTAATTAGCTTTTTATTCTACATAAGTTTGGTGAAGAATCTTGACAAATTTTAAATCACGCTGAAAGCTTGTTCACTACGGTTACCTCATAAGTGTCCAGTGGCTGATAGGCTTGTGAGAATGCCACTATATAATCACTACTGTTTTGTGCTGTCGTCCATTGTGAGACGATAGGAGGTGTTCGGCAACCAACTGGATTTGTCTCGGACACTAAATTCCAAACTCTTACCAACTTTGCTGTATTAGTCCTTAGCATACGTCGAAAAATCAGTCTGGGCGTCATCTGGGTTTGTCCAAATTTTCACTCACCATCCTAGTTAACATGCCCTGAAGGTTTCAAGTCTTTATCGTAGTCGCTAGATTTGTATTCTGTGCAAGAAAAGTAGCAAGTGAAAATTGGCATTTCGGGTGGTAGGACTTAAGCAGACAAATTAAAGCAGCAACTAGTTGCAATCTATCCACGCACTTAAATTGTTTTTGGCTTGCAAATGAGACAGGTTTTGATGGTCATATATTTCTGTCATAAAATAGATCTCAGCTGATTACTTCGACAGATTTTGAAAAATTGGCGCACATCGCTGACAGTCTGAAGCGTAAACATAAATTTGACTACGATTTTAAGTGTGGGTGGATATAGTTGAAACGGAAGGTTAAGGCGAAAGCAAATGCAAGTATATATATATATATATATATATATTCACACCACTAATGACACTAACATCTTGTTAGTTGTAAAGAAAAGTGTAAGTAAAAAATAAAACAAATGAAATAATCAAAGTTGCTGTCAAATTGTTCTCAAATTGAGCCAGTGACCTTGAAATTTGGCTTAAGTGACCTATATTAGGAAGTGCCTCCTGCCAACCCCCCGGTTGTTTTGTCCAGCCCGATGTAGACATTTTGAATATGTATTTAGCTGGACAGGCCCAAAATTAATTAACATTATTGTTATGATAGTAGATTCACCTTCCAAAGGTGAAAGCCCTACTTGCCTTCAAGTGAATGCTCCAAACCAAAAGAGGTCCCTTAATGAAATACCCTTATCTTTCTTGCAGGCAACACCGTTCTTTTTTATTTGCTACTGTTGTTGTCAATATGGTTCATGATACGGGGAGAAATTGCAATCTCTTAATAGTTAATTTTTGTTTGCTAATCGTCCTCTTTATTTAGATTGGTTTTTCGAACAAGCTGGCGCAGAATTTTCGGTCAACTCCGGGGCAGAATGACAGCTCTATGTTCTCAGAATGACAGAAGTGACGAACATAAAAACACTGTATCGTATTGAATGATACCTGTTGTTGAGACCGATGTTTTGGAATACACCACACAGTTAGAGATGGCAGACCATCTCTCAGTTTCGTTGTATGTTGGTGATCCCAAGGAATAAACCTCATAGCAGTTGCTGGATCTTCAACTGTTCGGTCTGAGTTCTTCATAATCACACAGGGATTTTTATAGTTCGCAATCCAGTTATGATTTTGCATTTTGTTCATATTCAGATCACTTGCATTTCATTCTGAGTCAGGAAGAGATGTCGGTTTCACAACTAAGAATAACTGCATCGTGGAATAGACACCTTCCAGGTGGAATCTTTAGATAAATTAGGCTGATTTTGCTCCAAGCAAATTAACGATACGAAGTGGGGCACAACAAATCCTTCAAAATGGAGGCTAGTCCCCTTGCCTCTAAATCAGTTCCGGAGCGGAATAAGGCTGTGTCATCAAAATTTTCCCTCATTTGAACAATTTAAAATGTCTTTGAAGAAAGTCTCTGCTATCAGCATTCTTACAACTAAGAAAGCTTTGAATTCAGTAGGCTAAAAGGTTGCTTCTTCATTGGTTTTCCTTGGTTGGTTATCTGTTTCTCACCTGCTATTTTTGTGTCAGTTACATGTATTTTGAGATACCTTGCGGTCAGATGTATCGAAGAAAAATTTAGGCGCCTGTTGTGACCGGGTACATTGGATTAATGTACAGAAGCACAAAAATTGGTGCTTGAGTTTCCTTGCTATAAAGGTGGACAAGACAAGTAGACTTTGGCACCCCGGTGGTCAGAAACTGGCTTTTCGTCAGTTTTGTGTGTATTCAGCCGGACGTTTGATCAGCGTGACCGTTTAACCACGGACGGTCGCAGTCACTTACCTATTTTCGCAAGCCAACTATAGGTAGGAAATTAGTAAGATATTTGTAGGCTACAGTAATTTGCAAGGCCGATTTTACTTACCAAACGACTCCAAATACCTTTTGAGACCAAGTTATAATTACTAAGCTGCACTGATGTTCATTCACGCTCACTTTTTCCTTTTGGACCGCACATTTTGGCAGTCATTTTTTGACGTCTTTTATTATGGGTCTTTCCCAACATTTTCGACGGAAAATTGTTCTCCTAGTTTGGAAGGTGGTTGCTTTAAGGGAGAAAAGTTTTGCGTGGGAACCTTTGGAGCCTGAGTGCCTCATTACAGGAGTACACTTTGAAGATACACTATATGTGTCTATAACCTGACACCAGGCTGTTCGGCTTGCGACAGTTATTGCAGGTGGGGTTTTAGACAATAGTTTCAGACTATTTGGTTTCATTTGCGACCCTTCAGCACTTCGAAAAACAGACAACATACCAGGCAATGCATAAAAGATTAGCAATTGACGTCAGCGAATGGAGAGGATTATTGACGCAGAATGACGATGCCCACACCATACACAGCGATCACTGTGAGCTACTTGGTTATAAAACCACACAAATAAAGCTCTAACTAACGGCAGTAGTAAATAACAAGTTGTACTTGGTTTTGGAAAGTCACCACCACTTGGCCAAGTCTAGATCAGAGTCTGCAACCAAAATACAAAGACCGACAAAGATAAAACTTTGGCAGAGGCCCAATGGTGAGTGGAGTGGATAAAAAACCTTGATTGTTTGAGCATGAACAAAGGAGCAGTTAGGTCAAAATGCAATATTATATGCACTTCTGTTCTTTACACCACGGATTACTCATGCATTGCAGTTACTGGAAGGTATCGCTTTCCAGGCCACATTATTGTGCAAGTCTGGAAAACTCTCCGTTGATGCATTGCTTCTTACAACATCAAAACAGACTGGTATACAGTGGCATGAGTATTTGATCCGTGTTTTGATTTCACTTCGTCAACGGATCTGATTTTAAACGGGTTACGGGCAATTGAGTACAATAATCAACAGAGGATGCACTTTCGATCTATATGCCCATTTGAACATGACTCAAGGTAAAATATCAAAGTCTTAGCACAAACTGTGTTACCCTACTAGCTAATTTAAGGGAATTAGTGACCATGATTCAGCGCGGATAGCTGTCCGTAGTATAGAGATTCTGGAAATAAACAAGGCAAGGATTATAAACGTCGGTGAAAGGAGAGGGCTCAACAAAATTTACTCCAAGTGATTACAAGGATCCAGGAACAAAGTATCGATGGCGAGTCGTCCTGGAACATCTATCAATCACATGAGCATCACTTAAAAATACATCGATTTATCAGATATCGTTCCAGCTGAAATAATTGGTAACCGTTGTCTTGGACTGAGTTTTCAACAAGTCTCTCGTTGACACCATATCAACGTATAAGCGAGCGTTTATATGTGCAGTATGCTATCATTCTGAAGAGGTTTTCATTTTGAAAATATCCGATTGCCCATGAAGTTCAATACAACCTCGTACCTTTGGAGATGTCAGTGATATTTCAAATTGTGGATTCCTTCCTTCAACACTGTTCGTTAACACAACATACGCGAAAGTGAGTAGCAAGCGTTCTGATAATGTCACCTGCAGATTACACAACAAATATTACGGTGAGATCGAAATCAGGGTCTCAGAAAGCCTTTGGTGAGTATTTCTGTATTTTTAGCATGCAAAAAGTCGAAAGCCTGTTAATTTCCTGCCCGGAACTTGGTTACGCTGAACGTGTCTGGGGGATTTCACCTATGAAACATGCCGCTCTAATCGTAGAACGGTTTGTGACGCTGATAAACTCAGAGTCAAATGTTTAGAACTCTAGGGAGACCACCGCCGTATCAATTTTTGCTCATATAAGGTAGGCCCGACAACACTTACAATTATGCTATGATTTGACGGTGTCATGCAAGGATAGTCCAAGTGCTCGGGTAAAGATTGGACTCATGTCGACCTACATCAAAATAGACCGCGGAATCGATATATCTGTAATCATTCCCAGTCAGCAACTCTGCGAAAATTGGGTAGTATAACAACCACAAACGCGTGGGTGTGTCTTCCGGAGATCCTAATCAGGATGATCATCTGATAAATACTTCCCGCTTACATGTAGTCAGAACGCATTAGGTCCTGGTTCTACATTTCTCTTGTGAAATTTTGAGTTTCCAGTGCAACCGAATTTGGAACACTTACCCCAACTGCGAGCTTATCAGAATTTAGTTGACAGTAATATTATTTTGCTATAAATCTTACATTTGTTTCTTGATTCCTTAGTGTTCCCCTCAACCCCGGTTTGGTTTTGTCCTATGAATTTACTGTATTACTTCAAAGTTCTACACATTAGACAAGAACAAAGAGTCGAGCATTCATGTTTTATGACTGGGAACTCTGGCAACTCGTTTGCATCCTACACGATCGTAGGCCTGCTAAACAATATAATGGGCACAATTAACGTCTGGTCATCTATGTACACTACCTGCCTAAATTTAACTTCGGTGTTCCGGCGCTTTGTAGAAAAAGGATTTATCACACTCAATTCACACTACTGTCATGTGAACAGTCTTCGTCCCGCCCTGGAGTAATTTTTCTGGTTATTCGGCACCAAATTGGAAACACTGGGGTCGATTCGTGCTCTTATTGCGGCTCAGCAATAGCTTATTTTCCCGTCCATTCCGGAATTCGAGCCACAGACATTTAAAATTCCAGGTGAGTGTGCCACTTCTACTTCGGTTGCACATGCTGGATGCATCCGAAATGCAAATCAACTGGGGGACACTTTTATGCTTGAGCTGGCTTATCCAATCACACTAGTTCTCTTTGTCACAATACATTATTGTGAAAGATATTTGAAAAAGTTCAGCTGACAGCAGGAAAAGCTGCTTCCCAACCAAGGAAGTTAGCGGTTCGTAGCAATTGTATTTGGAAATGCATCCTACCACACTGTCTAATCCAAATTTTATTGGATTCAGAGATACGGTCAATCTACAAACACAAAACTTTGGCATCTTTTTTTGACCACACGTGAGAAAACTGATTCGTCTAGGATAAGTGCATACATACATCCGAACTGCACAACTTCCTGCTATTTTTATGAGAATTATCCGTACGTTAAGTTTCCGTAAACGCAAACTTACTTTACGGTTTAGTATTACCTGTTGGGGACTCACGTACTTTGTAAGGCCTAATAATCATCGCCACTAAGCTGATAGTGTGGGTAAGACCATCGCTAGCTTTTGGGGATCAATTAAGTTGAGTCGTCCTGAATCCGACACATGTCCGCGGATGTTTTCTCCGGAATGAATTCTGCCATCGGTCCGTGGTGTGTTTCAGTAAAAAACACCAAACTGATGACGGAACGGACGAAAAGATCGCAAAAGAGACAACGAAACCAGGTTTCGTTCTAAGTTAGTGGACGAAATTTTCTTATCTTTGAGAGCTATAGTAGATCCTTCAGATGAGTGAAAAAGTAAAACCACCATACCGGGCACCGGCTAATTGACGGGGCTAAATATCATGGCGGAGTTTGAGGGGAGATGATTAATTTACTCGCATTTCTGGTGGGTTACTTAACTGCCAGGCTTGCTCCAGACATGTTCTTCCATGCGTCGTTCACTGGCTCGTTTTGCAACCAGTGAAGCAAGTTACCATCATATCATAAAAGCACATTCACTGTTGAGAGACCCTGCGAAAGTAAACAGGCGTAAATCACGGTACTCATGAGTAGTCAGAACGAATAGTCAGTCATGTCTGTACTGCTTTTCGGTTTTAGCAGTGGCTCCTCCTGACCTACATAATAGGTACTGATTCGGTTCTATCAGAGGTACGTTAGTGACGGAGAGGTAAACGTTTTACATGGTACATGGACCGCATTTTCAAGTATACACTGAATTGTTGCTCCAAATGACGGTTTACATCAGAGACCATCCGATGTCCCTACCGTGCCTCTTCAAACGAATCAGTGGGAATCGTTTTCACCTTCTAGATAGTTGTTGAAACTGTAACGATCAGCCACGGGTAACTAATCAGAATTGTTCAAAACCATCACTAATGCTCGTCGCTAAACTGGACATTACATATCACATGATCTGTCACACACTGGTAGTTGACAATTGTAGACTAACCTTTATGGCTGACGGAACACTCAATTACAATAAACAAGCATATGGAGGGGGAATTTGACGTTCAGATCTTAATTCATTCATGTAATGGTGGGGTAGACAATTAACTGAGGATCGGCCTTTATACTGAAAGTTCAAAAGCCAGAGATTCATCTTTAAAACCGAAAACAGCTGGTCACCGAAAAGTGAGGGAATTAAATCTGAATACAGAGGCACAATTATTCACTCTCGAATGGCTGTCTAGAAATATCGACAGTAGGGGGTTCACTACTGGAATACTCCTCACAAACCTTTCTAAGAGCACTAGTTCTAGAGATGGACGACTAAATCCCCCATAAACCGGGAGCTGAAACAAGAATATCTCTTTATGATGCTACATGATGCGTATAAGTATAATGTCAAACATCTGATAAAATTCTTTGACTTCACTCAGATTTAGATAGTATCAGTGCCAGAATCGCCCAATAGTGGGCTCAAAATCCATGGCAGACCAAGAATATTTACAGTGAAAAAGCGCACGAATTTTAACAAAGCAAGCGGAGTCCTAACGGAGCTTTCTACGTTTACCATTGTGGTACTTTCCGTGGAAGATAAAGGGGTGTTTTTTACACTTCAGGTTTTATAGGGGAGATTTATAGTGATTTTAAGCTTGTACATAGGTATTTACTCGTGAAGCCACTAGAAAGCTATCCTTTCGTTTCAATTTAGTCGGGCTCGTCCATGTGGTTAGTCTTCGTTTGGAAAGACTACCATACAAACCGCGCTCAAATCAGAGAAAAAAGAATGAAAGCAGGCAATATATGACCCCATCCATTGAAAATGCATACGGATACATCACCCCGGTCTACCAATGATGTCCTTCCCTAAGGTTGGCTTGCCACAATCTTTCACACTTAATTACTAATAACTTGCCACAAATACCTGTTTATCACAATCATTACTAGTAAGTATCGTCTTTTGGCTATTACGTTTCAAGGGTTTTACGTAGCCCCGTCCCAAGACAGTGAACAAGTGCTCAGAAAAAAACATTTATCATATTATTCACCATACAGACAGCTTTTAAAACTAAAAAATGTTCATCTGAATTTGTAGTAGCTGATCTAAAAGTGGTGCGAATAAATTTTGGTTTCTTTCGAATAGCCGAAACAGATAAACATTCTTTTTTTATGTCACAAACTAGATTGATTGCATTGGAGTGTTTGTGTTGACAGTTCCCTATGCGTCCTAGCGAATCCCTCCACAACGGGTATTTAAAACTTCATCATCATCAATCATTTTGTAATCTTGAGCCAAAGTGACTGTCAACCGTACTGATCGTTCAAAGATTGCATTTGAAATTTTATTTTGATCTGTCTAAGGAGATGCCTATGCTCCTTACAAATTACGATTGATTGTGTTCACGCTGAGGAAACAAAATGGTTTCAGAAATCCCTGAATGACTTCATTTATTAAATATAACATAGCACAGTAGAAGAAAAATCAGGATAATGACACTCACTTCACTGCGGAAGCCTCAAATATTAGGATGTAATAGCTGGTGGGATTCAGCGGAGTCTTCCGTTGGAGAACGAACTGATGCGCAGACGAATTTATTTTGAGAATTACGTATGGTTTGGATTCAAGTATTAAATTAAGTTAACAAGAACTCAAGTACGGTGCCCGCTGGATGTGCGCCAACAAGGACGAAGATGATCATAGTCTCTCAAATAGTTTTTCGCAACCTTAGGAATATCTCACCGAGTGAAGCATGAGATGGCCTTCGCGCAGCAAATTCAGTCGAAGAACAACACGAACGAGAGATTCGGCTGGGTTTCAAGTGAGTTCTGTGAAAAACAAACGAATATGCTAAAGAGTATATCTGTTGGATTTGGGTTCAAGCAGAACATATGTTTGAGGGGAACTCGTAGACTGCGTCAGACTAGCGAGTCCGAAGTGGAAGGGCAAAACTGGTTGCGGGATGTCAAAGTTTTTCAACAAATCTATGGATAGCTTCCTCCATGGAAAGACAACTAGCTGTTCAAACAAAATTTCATTAGCTAGGGCGGAAGTACCTCCTCCGGATGCAAAGAACCTGCCGATTGAGGCCCAGCTGTGCTTCATCTACTACATTGCGAATGCATTTTACTCAGGCCTTGAATCAAAGGCTAGGTTGCTTATCGTCCTTTTGGCCAAACCGGAAGGTGGCACGCAGATCAATGCTGTATGGACTTGGATGAGTCAAACAGGCTTACAAAGCAATGTGGACTAGTAGCCACTAGACTGACGAGAAAACGCAAAGATGAACAGGAGTCGCACATTATATGCATACCGACATGAAACAGAATGGATGTGAAACCTTATAAGTGTTAAATGAACCTTCTGTATGCTTCCTCACAATGAGGCGTTAGGGATCTACTGGGATGAAGGCGATTTTTAGGCATGTGTAAAAATCACCACAAAATGTAGCACGCTTAAAAGTATTAAATAACGCTCTGATTCAAAATAGAAGTGACACAGCTGGAAATGATGTATTGAAAGAGAAACTCTGATAGTTGACGAAGGAGGCTTCCTTTGGGTTACGCGCTGTCAATATTACTCTTCGACTGTCGCAGTGCTCTTTCTGTGATTGTTCAGGATTGGGTCTTCACAAGTGGATCAGCTTAAACGAAATTTCTGTATCAGAACAGGTAGTGAGTTCTAATGGTAAAGTCATGACTGAAAACGGCCCGGTCAAATACAGTCCGGATGGTATCAAAATGACTTGGCGTCATGTGGTGTACATTATGATGACTTTTAAATTCTTGATTGATTTACATTCCAGGGAGCTGATTGGTATCCATTATCATTCAAGATTGTGCTGCATCACTAAATTCAAGCCAACTTATATGTTTGTGTCACAACACTCCAGAGAAACGCAGTTCTTTGCTATTTTCTTCAGATCTTTTTACGCATAAGGTATCGCACTGTCTGATCATCTCTTTTTCTTTGTGCTGTTTAATCCTCGATCCTAAGTTTCCATGCGTACGTGTCCAGTAATTTGCTATGACAGTCTGCTCATATTTGCACACTGGTCACAACGCGCGTAACTTCAATCTTCAGTGCTTTATTTGAAGGATATGCTTGTACTGTGTACTTGTAGTTACGAACACCTTTCACGTTTCTGTACCTTAGGTATAAATGGGAGACAAATATTCGTGGTTCTCTTGGTATGATAATAATTTGATGGAAAAATGAATCTAGTATTTGTGGACCAACGGTTTTGTTGCCTGCAGTTGACAACACGGGTTGTATAACGTCTATCGCAGCTAACAGGTTAGTTGAAGTTATCTTATCCATTTGGCTGAAAGAATCCCTCGATTCACTGCCATATTTGGTGTCGGCTAGCCGTTCTACGATTACGCTGAGGTATTTCCCTTTTCCATACCTTTATGTAAATAGCGTTTTCGTCTACCACACAACAATTCAATGTGCTGTATTCACGGGGGACATATTTTTCCAAGCTCACGATTTCTGTTTTCCATACCATCGTTATCTTCCATTAATACCGAACTTTTTTATACTGTCTCACCATGGGGAAGTCACGCTTAGTAGAGCATCTTCTAATGATGTTAGACTGAAGTTTCTCCCAGGAATTTCTCGCAAATGACTAGTACACGCTGAAGTTTTCCACACTCTATTCACCATTTGCCTTTTAAAGCGCCACTCACTGACCAATCTCATAGACCGGATGATTTCCGCGTCCAGCGGTTCTACGTTGGATGTGGTATTGAGAAAGAAGAATGGTTATATGATTTAACCAAAAAACGAGTGCTATAATTGGTAACAAAACAGTGATGTTTGACTTCTTCTCATTGTATTTTATCAGCAGAATAAGGACCCGGAAATGTCCTGTCATCTACGAACTTTGGTTTGATGTTGTCTTATACGCCGTTTTATATCTTGCTGATGATTTCGAAGCGACTTCCTACCACTAAGTGTGGCAGCCGCTCTCCGTCGGCATCATATGTCATCATAACCATTAGCTGATCAAGTGACTTATTTTTTCTTGTTTTCTTAGGATTTTAATGGTCTTTTGTTCCGTTGCCTTCATACAGTTTCTGTGGGTGTACCAGCCAATCTGCCGCGGCATCACACGGTATCAGCCGTGTCGTCATAAAAATAACACTGGAAAGAACTCTTAAACGTTTGTGGAATTTAACATTGTAATCCTCCAGTTTCTTCAGATTCCATTCGCTTACTTTTATAGCAGTTCGTAATGATCTTTTCTCACTTTTTCTGTCTGCTTCCGGTGTGATCCTGTGACGTCAACGTTGCTGCAATTGTGAATGCACTGCTTCCGCTTCTTATGCTCTTTCGAGGTCACAAACTCCTGAATTTCACTGCTTCACATTTTACTTTTATTAATTCTAGGCATCGGGTTTATATTTATTCCACCGTTTGTGACCACAAAGTCAGAATACTGTCCTGTTCTGCTCCAGTCAAGCTGAGCTTTCCAGCTACGAAAAAGAATGGCTGCTAGTTCATTTGATGCACAGCAACCGAATGTTAAGAAAACACTCTGTAGTGTTTTATAATGTCCCAAGTTGTGAGAAAACGTCTAATGCCCTCAATACATGCGAGCAGTGACAAACATGGTGTCGATTAGCACGCCTTCAGGTGGGTAAATATCACTGTAAATCCTTTCCCCCCTCTCCGTGCAACTAGCTTGGATGTGCCAAGGCCAAACAAACCATGTTATTAGAAGAACGCCACATTGTGAAGAAGCATGCACGCGACCAAGTGAATAAGTTAATCAGAGGCACACTTTATTCACGGCATATGGATGATTTTCTACGCCTTTATCACACGCTTCCAAAAGTGCCATCTGTCAACGAAATTTTTTCTAGGCCCATCGTGTCACTAAAACATACAGTTCATTTGATTTTTCAGATTCTAGTTCAGCCAGATTGCCAAACTGTTCTTTACCGAGTTTCCTATTCAGGTAGCCCACACAGTGAAATACAGGAATGTTACCATCATCTTATCGTTGTGTCAGAGAGAGGAAAGTCGCGCAACTTCTTTGATTCCAGATTACATCCTGAAATTGGGCAGATGGCTGAGGTATGAAGAGTTCACCGGACGGGTTCATAAGCAAGAATCTCGTTCCAGAACCATCACTAACAAATCAGTCTACTTACCCAGTGGCAACATTACGATCCTGGTTTACTAGGAAACCAATTCTCGATTTCAGCCTCAAGGACCAGGTATGGGTCCGCGACCGGATTATCGCAAACTCGCAAAGATTATCGTTAACAAGCTTCGCTATAATTAGCGAATATATACTCATCTGCAAACTGATTTGGTTCTTTCCAGAGACTCACCTGGAACCCAGCTGAATCTCTCGTTTATGATGTTCTCAGGCAACTGAATGTGCTGCACCAGGTCGCCTCATGTTTCAGTCGCTACGATATTTGAACTATCGCGATACACGTATATTTGTAATGTACTATATATATTTGCTATATTTGGGATAAAAGTGATTCTTTTCACTCGTATTTTAATTTTCGTTGGCAGATGTTCGGCATCACCGGTGGGGTTATTCTAGTGTAGCTGCGAACAAAATCACCAACCTGGTTGTAAATGCCAACTGTCTGGAATTCAGTTTCTAAAATGAAATTGCACATCCTTAGTGCTTGCAAATTGGAGGTGTTAAATCTTCATTCCGAAATATAATCAAGGTGATTAGTCAATCAACAGCTGGTCCGAACGAGGCATTGATTTTTCAAATCGCCAAAATCGGTCGGGAGATGTGTAGTGCAAGACCAAATAAATGAACTCCAGAAGAACTACTACTGCAGCTGTCCATTGGTTTGTTGTACCACCTACACTAATAGAATAAATAGGAAGTTATGTGAACTTTCGATCCATTACGATATGAAGCCTGTAAAATAATGTACAGCTGTCTGAAGCTTATTGAGAATCACCAACACTATTCGCCCAGCGGAAAGTTGGAGACCTTTGAGCCCATGACCTCTCGGCTAGTATTTTGTCCACTTGAGTTCTCGGCTACGAATCACTGATTAGAACTGTGAGTATCTAACACGTAAACAGGAAACAACCCCACTTAACATCCAATCAGGGACTTCACGTCCTTCTGACTGGCTTTTCCTCCACACATAACTTTATTCAAGCGATACCACAAAGAAAACAGTTCTGGTAAATGGTATTTTTTCAAGTATCCTGCTTTATAAGCAATCCCATCTAATAAACACTGTGAAAGTAAGCTTACCGTTATTCAAGTTTTCTGCAGTACGAGGCAAGTGATCGTGTACGAAACACGCCAAATCAACAGTATCGGACTCACGGTTGGAAAAAAGATAACTGTATTAGCGGTTACGAAGATTGCCCGAGGACACGGCCACATCTTACTAGCTAGACAAAATGAGACAAACCGAGTACTACTCTCCTTGATTTAGTCTGGATAAGAGAAATACTGATTTATGGTTCAGTGATTGTTCAGTCGAGATTAGACGGATAACGAGGATTGTTTGGAACATCGTTTGAAAGAGTCATTTTGGTTCGGAATTTACCTACAACACTTGGGATGCAGACTGATGATCTTAACTGTTGTACACAGGCAGGATAATGTGGTCTGTGACATGCCAGTACCGTAGCCAACGATGCAAATGCCTTCCAAACGGCAGTTTTTTGCCCTAGTCATTGTTGGAAATAAGTCAAGGTTATGCTGTGTTCCATTAAACAGTGAATGTCCATTGGTATGGAATTTATCCTCTTGCTAATCACAAAGCTAAAGCAGTACACCTTGTTTATGTCTATGGATATTTTCAAGGTTTTTAGAGATTACGGTCTATGTTTTTTAGTGGCAGTCAGTTACGCACTCACTAGTTGATAGCGAAACGTCATTTGTCGATTTGAAGCACTGTTTCCACTGTCCCTTAGAACATGCTAGGAGAACTACTCACTGCCAGTAAGTATTATGCTCCACTTAGGAGAAATTTAAAAACTTCTGTCCGATGGTTTACCTGCGAATGTCACTAACTGACCGCGCCGATTCGGGAATCGGAGGGTGGAAAATTTTCCTTGTGGTTTCCGAAACCTCGATTGGTTTTCGTTACTCATTAGTAGCGCGAAATATTTCGAATGTCGCGGAGGCGGTTTGTGTACTCTCCTAGTAGGCGCAAATGACTGCTGTGTACCGATTGAATAAAGTAACCACAGCTTCATTAAGTGGTGAGAGCAAAACTAATCCACTGAATTTTCACATGGTCCAGTCGTTCTCTTTGGAGCCACTTTCTACGTACGATTTCTAGGACTGAGAAATTAGGTATCAGGACACACGCCAACGAGAAGAAACCGGGAAAGATTTTGCAAATAACTTTAGAAAGGATTAAGGTATCTCTAAAACGGAATCACCCAAAGAAGGGATCTAACTGAAGAGTGTGAAACAGTGTTCCTACAACCAAAATTCAGCATGTGATATTACCGAATTGGGGATGCTTTGAGAAGACCCCGAATGTGCGCGTCAACTTGATAACTTCGCTGCTCAGAGTGCCAACTGAATCATGAGGCGGTCTGTGTGCAGCACATTCAGCTGGAGAACAGCATAAACGTGAGATTCAATTGAGTCTCCTGTGAAAACCAAATTGATTTGCAAATGAGTGTAGTTCTCGAAAATAGTGCAATGTGGGTACAAGTAGATCATAAGATTGACGGAAACTCGGAGACTGCGCCCACCTGATGAGCCCCAAGAAGGGCGAAACCGGTCGTGGGCTGTCGAAGACTTGACTTTTCAGTTGTGAGTAGTTTCCTTTATGAGAATGAGAACGCGTTCATGTTTTCACGTCGCGCCTAATCAGTTGCCA
Organism: Opisthorchis viverrini; assembly: GCF_000715545.1. NCBI lineage: Eukaryota > Metazoa > Platyhelminthes > Trematoda > Opisthorchiida > Opisthorchiidae > Opisthorchis > Opisthorchis viverrini. The sequence continues at coordinate 402,818 of NW_008751976.1, read as the reverse complement.
TTGACTACTCAACAACAGTAGGTGTGAGATTTTACACTCAGGGTCCTTTTGCGGCCATCAGCACTACATCAGAAGTCCCACATTATGCTTTTTGATATAAATTCACTCTCTCAGCCAATGCACACACATCGGTTTAGATCAGTTATATTTGTCCACAATAAATGTGCCAGAATATTTGTGTTGCAGTGGGTGGCTCCTGTATTAGGCTGCAAAATCCGAGTTCACAATAACATACTATGGGTGCATAAAAACCACAGGGACTGAAAGCGAAAGAAGAAAGGAGGTTCCATTAGGCTCATGACAAGGTAATTGCACGTGACCAACGAATTTACGAACGGTCGAAAGCCAAATGTAGATACTATGACCGGGTTGGTGTTCACTTCGTTTTCTTCATGACTCAGAAACTCCATTTCTGACACCGTCAGGCGTCGAACTCCGAAAAAGACGATCTCGGAGCAATTATACACAAGAATGCCATAACGAGTGGGGGTCGAAAAGAGTCTTAGAAAGGCCCGCAGTAACCTACATACGCTTTCGACATCATGTGAGCGATCGGGATTTCCATAGAGAACAGTTTGTCCAACCATATCCTTGTTAGGGGTAACTTCAGTCAACTAAGCTTGACTGAATCGATAGTTAAATTGACTTGAATAGAGTAAGAAAGTGAACCAACTGATCTGAAAGGGACAATCACAACACGAACAACTCTGAGGACACTGCCGATTCTCATGTAAACTGATTTTCAATTTCAAAGAAGGGTATTGCCAGAGTTTTTGTAGTCTGTCTCATTTTTTCTGCTACCTTTTGTCTTGCTCTGGTCTGATGGTCCATAGTCCTGTATACAGTGCGCGTTAAATAGACCATTGACTAGATCTTTAGATTTTCCATACTTCTCGGCTTCCTGGATTCACACAACCTGTTAAGGCGGCCTTAAGTTGACCAAAACTAGCGCGATTTCGGCACTAAAACCGATCACGCACTGAATTTGTGGCCACAACATGACTCAAATCGACATTTCCTGGGCCGGTCTCTTTTTGCTACTATAGTTTCACGCTTTTAATGTAAACAGCACACTTCTGGACTAGTGTTTCCTAGTAAAACATGTTTTGATTTGCATGTAGATGTGAAAATCCCACTATACTTCAAAACGTGATATTTCCTGGCAACTGTGTGTAATAACTTGGCCTTGTGAGTCTGTGTCGGTGATCTTAAGCAATCTGGACTTCGTTCAATGTTCAGCAAAGGATGTAATGTAGAGGTACTGGGATCTTCCGATATTACCAGCAGAGCTAAGTTGGTCTTTCACTTTCAGCATTGAATCTGTACCTCGGTTGTATAGGCAGCACACGACGAGCAAAATGATCGCCTCAGATGCAAAGACATTTTAGAGTGAACATACTGACGTACTAACGTTGGGCTCAGTTTAGACAACCCCATGTGGTTAGGTGGCATTCATCAAATGTCCAAAGGATAGTAACTTAAATGTAGATCGAGTGTGTCTAGACGTGCAACAGGCCAATGATTGAATACCACACATCTACATCCTCGAGGAGGCAACGGTGCCTTATCCTCTCGTGCTTCCTGGGTTCCCCGTGCGGTGACATTGTACGCATCAGTATCATGCATCAACCTGTTACCAGTAGTGCGATCTACTGGAATGTTCTTGGACCAACCCCGATCCTCGTGTGTAGGCCAACTTCATTGTTGTTGTTGTCATTATCCTGGTATGACCTATTTATTTTCTTTATACCTCAGTAAACAGAATGAGACTAAACTATGTAGTTTACTGGTCTAAGAGCCGTGGATGGCTGGCCCGTGAACTTTTTTCTTCGATAAATGCTGTATTCTCCTATCCAAAGCCCAAAACTAGATAACAGAAATGTCACCAAGCTGATCGGCCTTCGCGATACGGAACCACACTTCAATTTAACTCTCAGCTTCTGGCAAACAACATCTTATAAATGTGCCAAGTTCTGTGTCCCCATCGGTTACCCTCGCGGACACTTCATTACATGTTGCACCTTGTAACCGTAGTATCTTCGAATACTTTCCACTTGTCTAGCCCAGTGTGCCCAAATGCGATGGAACGGAAAACGAGGGTCAGCAGGGGATAATTTACTACTCGTATGTTCCCTGTCTGACCGTCGAAACTCAAAGTCGAGACTCGCCGGTTGAGAACCGGTCTGATATTTCTTGTCTCGCTGTTCACAGCAATGTATTCGTCGCCTCACTGACCCTATTCTACAACAAATCTATCTACAATGCTGCTCCGTCACCATCTTTAAAAATCGACCAAATGTCTTTTATGGAAATTTCCATTCGTCCGCTGAACATTTATTGAGAACGAGTTTTCAATTTGACTGATGTCTTGCATCAACCTTACCATTCTTGTTTCTCTAATAAAATGTCAGCTGGACATAGAAATGGTGATCACAGCCAGTGCTATTTTCAGATATTGCATCTGTTGAATCTATCTAACTTGACCTGTCTCCCCATTCAATTTGCTTACTCCGCCCATGTACTTTTGACCTCAATTGTTTTGCTTATCCGTACCCGCCGCTCATCTTGCCGCAGAGGCCGTCCTGTCCGACAATTGTGCGTATGTTTGTATGTGAATGTGGGCAGCTGACCTACTTACCCATGCGCGTTCATGTCCCGTTTGCTGAGCCTACCTTGACTTGTTTTCCCACGAGTTCCGTGTGATCGCAAGTTCAATGAGAATCACGAGGCTGTTGTCGGAAGGGACGACCGCAACACACGCTACCTACCCATGATTCTGCTCCCCGTTGTTTGGTGTGCGGTCGTTGACACTGTAGTGTGCCTGTCAGTGACAGGCCTGTGAACGTGTTGACGTCACGAACGTGAACAATTGAGGTTTGTTGTGCATATTTGATCACCCTCGTGTAAATAGTACGGTAGAAACACGAACCCAATTCTTCCTTTTGATAATCGGGATTGTCGAACACACGCGTCACTCAAAGTTGATTGGGAATCCCAAAAGCATCTGAATAAGCTTTCTCCAGTATCTCTTGCTTGTCTTGTTATCTAAGACTAGTACTTTCTTTCTAAGTCCTTACTGACTGGTCTGCTGTTTACGAATATCAGTCTCTATTGTCACTAAACGCTCATCCATGCTTCCCATTCGCTTTATTAAATTATAGCAGACCAGAGCAATACTGGAATCTGTAAATCGGCTGCGCAACTTTGTTGCTGGTTATGCAACCTATAATTGAGAACCTGGTGAGATCGCTAGGTAAATACTGACTTAGTTGAACTTTTTCCCATTTCACACGATAGTACCATGAGCGACGTTTCCAACGTTCAAGTTAGTGACTGTTACGTACAACAAAAACCCCGCAACACCATCACTCAACGAAATAGTAGCGCTTCCATCCCGTAGTACATTGTGAATTCAGTGTCACTGCCGATATCATACACTGAGTTCAAGTCTAATTCATCTCAAAACAAAACCTTGACTATGGTTGTGTCTTCATTCAAGGTTTAATTCCAGAACTTTCATCATGCGCCATTTAAGCTTCACACCACTTCAGATCACCATATACAACAAAATTCTATCCTCCCCACCATTGCGTATGAAGTATGTACCCCTTTAATTCCTCCCAAATGTGTTCCAACCCACGTTCACCCTAAATATTTATCTTGTTTGTGTGTGTACCACCGAAGAACTAGAGTCTAAAATAACCAGTACGACCAGGTTCGTGAGGTTGTGGATTTGACATCTTCATGAAACCGGGTGGGGATATGATACGAGTAACGTCTTTGTTGGCAGTGTACCAACCAAACTTATTGCCCTCATCAAATCTTTCCACTTGCCAACAAAGTATCGAGCTAGAGGTTACGGTGAAGTGAATCCTCGTGTGACCCCATCTCCGGTGCTAGGTGAAGATATCCTTAATTGTCCGTGTCTCTCAACTGAGCGATTTAATAAGTACTGGAAGAATACTCTGGTGCCCATATAAGCCCAGATACCTGGATTGCAGATCTGAAATGTGCGGAGGACATTGTCCTACCAAGCAAACACAGATGCGTACAATGCTTGCTCTCTGGCCAGCTACCGTGTGACTGATTCGGATGAAAACTAACATCGGTAAAAAAATTTTCCTCATGCAAGCACATGCTTAAAGAACGTGCATAGATGAAGTTGAAAGTTACTGGGGTTTCGCTATTCAACCTGAATTACAGGCTAACGAACAAAGTCTTTCGTATCCACACAAGGAAATAAGCATTTATCCGATCTATAAAAAAACTTATGAAGGAGAAGTGAAACCAGCTTGCACAGAAGCGGTCCAACCGATCTGTATTGACTGTTGTGAAACTTGAGTGAAGGCTTTTGAACATTAGTGTCTGAAGTGCGTCCACTGGTTTGGCAATGCTGTCCGAAAGCTAGCTCTCCCCCAGTCGCCATGCCCCAGGTGGCGCGGCTGTTTTGTACGATACTCGATAACCTGTACTGACACCGTCAGACTGGTCTGCTCCCAGAAGAGAATACGGTTTTCTTTGATGCGATCGATATTGGATCTCAGCCTGTAAGGACATAGTCCCCTACTGACGTTCATGGACAGGGATGGCATGGGATATCTTGCCCCGTCATAACAGCAGATGGCAAAACTAATGGAATTTACTCAGTGTCCGATCAGAAGGAAACCTACCTTCTTATTGCGTGCACTTGTCTGTGGAAGTTCAGAAACACGACTGGATACTTTCTTAAATACACTCCCCTCCAACGTAAAATTCCAGTCAATATTTCACAGAAAACAATTTTTCGATTTGACGTTTATCGGACAATTGCTCACTAAAACAATATTGTGAATTCAATGTTCTCTGGTGGCTTGCTGGAGGTAACGTTTAACTATGTGTAAGTAAGTCACCTAGACTCATACAGTATGATCTGGTCACTCAGATTTACAGAGTCCTTTATACCTAATCCAAGGATAACAATTCTCGTGTGTTCACTCAAAACCCAGCGTTTCATCAAGTATTCTATTACAGACATCCGTATATCTCATTCATCTAGGGAAAAATTTCTACGATATTTTATTTCCAAAACCGAAGTCTGCGTTGCACAGATACGATTAGAAACTTCATTTAAATGCCGTGAGACAGCTCTAAATGAATTTTAATCTGCTGGCTTTTCAGGCACAAAAGTAAAAAAGTGGATTGGTATTTATTTCCAGTGATGTGGTTACGTTATTATATATCTGAAGCAACGGGCCAAGATATGTGCTCAAAAATTTCTACCAATGTAACGGTGGATACTACTGATGAGGCATGTGAGTAGTATGTTTTCTCGTAACTCCGCTTCGCGCCTATTGGAAAGTAGGATTTATTACGGAGCTTGTGGAATTGCCTCGTAGAATTAGTTTACTCCTTAGTGATAGTGAATGAATATCCAGGAAAGTTCACGAAGACGCATTCAAGAAGACGATTATTCAGTTTTTACAAAGAGCATATGAGAGTTTTGTTTCCGTGTCCAATAGTCTATAACCGTTCGGTTGGTGCTTTTTAAGGAATAACTCCGCAGTGTAGACGTTCTTCCCCTCACCAGTAGTGTAATAGGCTTCAAGAGTTGGACTTTGTTCCTCGTGCTAAACGTTTTGTTGCTCCCAAACAGGACAAATGAGCCCAGGGGAACCGTAAACTTAATGCACAGTCACCGCAGTAGATGCAGACGGAGTGTTTTTGCATCAAACAGAAATAATCACAAAACGAGGTCATTTGTCGCAAGTGTAAGTTTTAATATTGTGACGAAGGCAGCATTATCGATTGAAACTTCGATGACTCTTTGGTGATTGTGCGTAGACTTATTGTGCGTCCGAGTTTTTATCGTCCCTGATCCATAGTATGATCTTGACATTTTGTACAGGATTTTGTAGCTTGTGTATCTTAAGCTGAGTTTTTCACCAAGCCGTTTTGGGCTTTATAAAGTCATGCTTGCCAGAATGTTGATGGTGGCTCATAACATCAGCGTTATAGTAAATATGCAGCATCCCATTGCGGTGTTCTCCTCTGGACCTTGACGGATAAGAAATTGCTTAGACATTGTTTCTGTTTTTCCTTTTGAAAGGGTCTGTAAGGAAGAAATTTCGGCCAACAAAACTGTGTACTCGATAAAGGTGGTACTCCCCAATGCATTTCTTGTTGGCAGGACGATGTACCACAATTCTAGGACCAATAATGAGGCTGGGAACTTTTCAAATCCAGCGCAGCGAAAGTCAACCTTGATCGATAACTGTCACGTGGATGGTTACAAGATGCTGTTTTTTGTTGCGGAACAAACCCCGAATAAGCTATTTTAATAGATGTTATGGTTTCAGTAACTTGTCCCCTAATTATGATGTTGTAGTGGTTCTCGAAATGGCCTCTTTGTGTAGGAGTGAAGGCAGCTAAAGGTGTCCTCGAACCCCAGTCCCTAAAACTGAAACTTGCTGGTGAATAACGAACATCTAAATTTAATGGATAACAAAATACCTGACCGTTCTAAGATCCGAACAATTTTGGCCGAGGAACCGAAAATTTGTTACTCCCAGAAATCCAGTGGCCGATTGTTTAAATTTCAGCTCCTATTGTACTAACTGACGCGATTTTGTGTGCATTCTTCAGGAATCTGTACCTCATTAAGCAACATATGTGCAGCTTGCAACTAGTCGTCTCGTGTTTGTCTGGATTCACTGCATGCCGCATTGGTTTTTTCACCGCCCACCTAATTGTGTACATTGATATCTGGTGAATATTTTTGTGCCGAGCTGCCGTCTAGCTGACTCGTACTGGCTCAAGTCAAACGGGCTTACATTTGCGAACGGCCGAATTTCGCACAGCAGTCTCATTAAACAAAACAGATGGTCTAAGAGCTTACCCAAAAGACAAAACTAATGACGGAATCTCGTTCTTGTTAATTTTTTTCATCACGAGCATCAAAAGCCAGTCAGTCTATAACACATCTTTTTTCACCACCCACCTAATTGTGTACATCGATATCTGGTGAATATTCCTGTGCCGAGCTGCTGTCTAGCTGACATGTGCTTACATTTAAATGCGCTTTTGACTCTACAAGCAGCTGGAATTCCACACCTCTTTTTGAGTTAATTATCGGAAAATGAAACTCATGCTTCGTTTTGCACATTTCGCACAATTTCGCTTCAAGTGGACCATAAGGTTGATGGGAACTCGGAGAATATGGCTACCTGACGAGAATGGCCAAGCAGGTCGTTGTGTCCAACACTGGGACTTTGAGTTCAACAATGCTCAAAGTCGAATGATTGTGAATCGTCTCGAAAATAACATATACGGATGCTGGACGACATTCAAATATCTTTTGTACGAATCAATCGTGGTTTGTTATACAATCCAACACATTCCTGTTTGCCGTAATACCTAATTAAAATCAAATCGGTTAGTGACAGTTTCACAAGATCTTGGTCAGCATATCGAACCGTCAACACTATCCTCGGGAGGGATTCGTCTTATGACTGGTGGCAGACTAACTCACAAATCTGTTCTGCACTGTACCACTTGACTTAGAATAAAAAGTTCATGTGCAATCGCCTCAGGTTCCTGTCTTAGACAGATCCATTGGTTACCATAGACGAGATTTACTCCCAGCACCATACGATAATAAACTAGCCACGCATTTTTCCTAAGTTACCGTTCCCACTGAACTCATAGTGATGAAAACAGTGTTGTAATTTTAGTGACAAGTAGTGAGGTGGCTGTGAGCCTGAGGGAAAAATTGTCGACAGAAGCGACTGGGACACGATCATGTACTTATACCAAAAATATTTTAGGATTTACTCACCGAAATATTGAAAATACATCTAGAGGGTATTCACTTAAAACCTACACGTTCATACTGCGCAAATGTCTTTTTGACACTTCATTCCTTTTTACTGATGAAGCGCTACCGAAAACAACTGATTATTGTGAAACTTTAACCAGGCAATCCTTGATTTACTCCTTTTTGTTTCTGACGGGTGCAGTTTTTTCACTGGCTCTATATGGAAAGGGCAGTTTGGGCAGTAATCTATCGTCACCTTAATCCTTTTTAGTCTATCACTACACTACTGGAACATGGCGGATAGAAAACTACAATCAAACAGCTATGTGGATGACTGCTTTGTTATTCATTATCCTCAGTTTGCAACAGGGCTACACCAACAAATTTAAAAATTCAATTCCCCGGAGGGGGACAGATAAATCGAATGTTTCAAATTCGTACTGCCGCATAGACTATGATATTTTTTAAACTGATAATTGGGAACTAACTGGGGTTGACCAATACGCCCGCTCACACAGCTCCAGAGGTGTAAGGTTCAGACGAAACTATGCCAAGTGTTTGTATGACAGAGCTGGTAAGATATGCGCAGATGAAACTTAGACACCAAATTGAAGCTTGGTTCAAACTGGATTGGATAAGACATTTGTGACGTGAAAATTGCGGGGATTTTATAAAAGGTCGGATAAGGAATCCGTCGACCTCAAAGTCAGAAATGACGTTAATTCTAAAACGACCAATTGAAGGCTGACGGTTTTTATTAAAAAAAAAGCAACCAACCTAAGGATAGATTTTTGCAGTGATTGTTTGCCCACTTAAAACGTCACAAAAGGGTACCAGTTTGTCATTATGTCGAAACATTTGTAGCTCTGGTGCGCTTACTGGTTGTTGATCAAGTCGCTGTTGATCTGTTCACCAACGTTGGCAATTAAACTGCAAACGTTTCATCACCAAGCTACTAGATATCATCAGTTGGCGGTTGTTGAGTGCCGGCTAATGTTTATCCTATGATACTCAATATTTTGGCAAAATACACCCATTTGCAAACAAATTTGGTTTTGCGAGAGGCAGCCTGGTGCAGGAAATTCAGTGGCCTGGGAACATCACAAACGAGAGATTCAGCTGGGTTTCAGGTGAGTCTCTCGCAAAACCAAATTTGTTGGCAAACGGACTTTTCGCTAATTTCGTGCGATTTGGTTTCAAGTAGAACATAAGGTTGAAGGAAACGCGGGGACTGCGCCTACCTGATAAGCCCCAAGAAGGGCGAAACCGGTCGTGGGCTGTCGAAGAGTTTTCAGCTTATGAGTAGGCATTACTTAATTTTTTGTTTACGAGTCTACTGCAGACTAAGACAGTTGGACGGTGTAAAGTCCATCTTGAAGAATTAATCACTCTAAAGCAGCTCTCCATCCTAGGAGAAGGCAAATGTGGCAGACGTTTGCGAAAAGGTATGGATTTTAAAACTTCAGATGAATATTCAGTTATTCCGGGTGTGTGTGGGGGGTAACCTCCAAGTTCAACAACCATCTCTTTCTTATGCTTGGATGCAATCCTTCTACAAAGGTGACAAACTTCCAGACAGTCGTTGAGTACCTTTTTGAAACTTCTTGACAAACTAGAGAAACTTAACAGACAATTAGCCTGAGGAGATCGTATTATCCATTTATCCAAGCCACTCAAGGTGCACAAAGTCGGTACCCGAATGTATACAACTCACAATTCATAACTCCAACCAGTTTTCTATGCGACCTGTTAAAAACGATTTGACCTAACTTGCTCAAATACAACATAGGTGGTGCACATAATTTTGCTGATGGTATTAGAGATATGAGTATTTTAAACAAAAAGGCGTTGAGTTGACGGAACACACCACTCATAAGTTCGCTGAAAACTCTTCGACAGCTCACGGGTGGCTAAATGAGTGTATTCTGCCAAAAAGTGTAATTTTTGACGTTTTAGACTTTTAGACTTTTAGAGCTTATACGAGACAAGAGTGGTAGCATCGAAATTCGCAATTGCTGACTGCGAAATGGAGGGAACTGGTTCCATGTTGTACAACGAACTTCCATTTCCTTTTCAGGGAGAATTTTGCAGAAAAAAAGTAGCTCATTCAATTGTTCAGTGCATTCAACTATTTTCGTGCCCGAACTGGGAACTCGGACATTTCAACAATTGTAGCACACATGGTCAGGATACTTTTTCAGGTGTACTAGTCCCGTGAATTCTGCCGCCAGTAATGCCAATCTGTCGAAATCTATTACGCACAAAATTGAACAAGACAGTCGGCTGACCTTAACGCACCACTGAGCAAAAAACACATGTTGCATGGTGGATAAAATAATGCGTCCATGGTAGGCCAACATGGACAGCACATACGTTTTCGCACATTTATCCTTATTAGGGGAGTAATAAAATTGCGTATATGGCAAAGTAACGAAAGTTCGCTCGGCAACCCCCCCCCCCGAACAGGAAATGGAAAACATACATACCTCCCGGCTAGTAGCTTGAACACTTGACCGTTCGGCCACGAGTGGCTGATCAGCAGTGTGATTAACTCGCACTTAGACAGGATATAGCGCCGCTCATCCTTCAATCACGGGATCCACATCACGCGGTCACACGTGTTGACTGACTCCTCGAGCAACATCTCAGTCGTGTGTTAAAACTGCTAGCCAGGAGGTCGCGGGTTCGAGACTATCCGGAGTTTCGTGAAACGCGCACTGCTGATGATTCCCAATAAGGATGAAACAGCTGTACAGTGCTTCTCGGCTTTTCAGCATAGATTGGCTTCACTTACAGGACGAAATTTCCACAAAAAACCCAAATCTCCTCACACTACCAACACATGTATGTTTAGGACGAAAAACTGCCCACAGAAATATCCGGCGGCTAACCTCGAAGTGAGATCCCACAAAGCAGTTATACAAGAAAGTGAAAGAAATTCAACTTATCTCCGCCTTTCGCGAAAAAGCTTATTAAAGCCTACTTTGCCGATAGCCTGAAGAGGCGTACACCAATGATCTTACTACCCGATGAGTGCTGGAAAGCATACTTTGATCAGACCACCTCCGTGTGCAGCCCTAAGTTTGTCTGCTACTTTGGAGATATTGGTTAAACAAAGAAGAATGTGAGTGCGTCCGTCTGAGCACATCTTCCGTTTTGCACAGCAGACAGCAACACAACGTAAAAAGCAGTGTTTCAGCCTATCTGGTTGCCATCGGCACAGGACTGACGTTTTAAACGCGCAGTTAATGGTTTCACCCAATGGTGATCTCCCATAGATCTGTGACGAAGCATTTGCAAGCTAACTGTCAAGTTCAGCCAACGGATCAACCACCTGATGGGCTACTGACACACGCAACCGAGCTACCGGTGTTTTGGCGCATTTTTAACTGACAGTTCCAGTGAGGCAGAACTAGGACACCAGCTAAACAGTGAGTTCACGATGGTCATTACATCTTGAATGTCCTATGGGGATTATTCTAGAAGGGCAATGTTTATCCCGTTGAATGAGCTGTGTAATTATAATAAGCATGTGAGACTTGGTTAACTTCGCAGGATAGTCTTATGCGTATACGTTCACTACACATGTAGGATCATACTCTGTGGCACTACTTGAATGCGTGCACCCTGCGCTACAACCAGATGTAACTAGACCTTGCGATTAGTAATTTGTTGAAATAATGGTAGCTCGAGTGAGTTTATTGGTTGCTGATCAGGTAGCTGTTGATCTGTTCGCCGAGCCTGGCAATTGGCTTGCAAACGTTTCGTCACCATACGAGGAGACATCATCATTGCGCAGTTGAGTGGGTACTTCTTCCTTGCCTGCGTGCGCTTATATAGCATTCGAGGGCTATCTGTTATCTTCTGACGTGATTGGCTACTTAAAGTGTAACAAATTTGGTGAATCTATTGGTCCATTTGTGATCTTTGTTGCGTTGTGGTCTGCGTTGCTTTGTGTCAATTGGTTATCCTCATGCCTTCTATTTTTAGTAGTTCGTTCTCTCCGGCCTCGGGTTGTATTGCGTTGTGGTCTGACGTTCTTGAGTTTGATTGGTTGCTTGTGCCGCCCTATTTCCTCCACCGTAGCGGTCAGCGTCCCTTCGTCCGTCGGTTGATTTGGTGCTTTGATTGGGCGCTTCCTCCAATCCAATTGATGTGTCCGTTTGAATGATGTTTTCCTCCTTCTCTTATGATTTCCTCGTCTGGTTGATTTTGCAGCTTTAAGTTCGGTGGTTCTGGAGTTCTCTCGCTCTTAGTGGCTGGTAAATGGGATCAATTTCAATGTGTTTGTTGATCGCCTCTTCGGTGGAGTACCATGCTTCCATAAATTCGCGTTCGTTTTTTGTTCTTGCTTGAGCCAATATGCAGACGCCGCTCCAGTCGAACTCGTGTCCTTCCTGATCTTTGTGTGCAGAGATGAGGGAAAACTGATCGTGCCTCTTGGTGGCGAGCTTGTGTTCATGTATTCTGGCTGAGAGCTTCCTTCCTGTTTGTCCTACATACCGTTTGTCGCAGTCCTTGCATTGGATCCTGTATATGACATTGTTCTTCGCCATTGGATCTAATTTCCCTTTTGGTCTTGATAGTGTCCTCCTTAGAGTGCTCGCAGGCTTGTAAGCGACCAATATATTGTGCTGTCGTAAGAGCCTTGCCGTCATTTCAGCGGTGTTCTTGATGTACGGGAGTGTGACTCGCTTACTTGCATTTTGTCCTGTTGCATCGATCGTATTTGGCTTCCTGAGTGTTCTCCAGATGAAATTCCTCGGGTATCCATTTTTCTGAAACAATCTGTATAGGCGCTTTTCTTCTTTGATCTTGGATTCTGTTGTGCTGCAGTGTGTCTCGATCCGCTTGAAAAGTGTCCGAACGCAGCTTTGTTTGTGGCAATTTGGATGGTTGCTGTGGTAGCTGAGGATTTGGTCCGTATGTGTCGCCTTTCTGTAGACTTCAGTTTGTAGCTGTCCGTTCGGCAATCTGGTGACAAGGACGTCCAGGAACGCCAGTTTTCCGTTGTTTTCTTCTTCAGTTGTGAAGTTGATGTCGTCAAAGACGTTGTTTAGCAGTTGGATTACTCGTTGCAGTTCGCTTCTTTTGATGATCACGAATGTATCGTCCACGTAACGAACCCATATTTTGGGATTTATATCGGGCAACACGATTTGTTCCAATTTCTGCATTGTGACTTCTGCAATGAATCCTGAAATCGGCGATCCCATTGGTGTCCCTCGTAGTTGTTCATAATATTCTCCGTTGAACTCAAAATGTGTGATCAGGCATAAGTCGAGTAATCTGCAGAGGTCTTCCTTCTCCAGCGATCCAGTTGGCGTGTCGTTGTTGTCCAATAATTCGGCCACAGTTGTCTTGGCTGAATCGAGATCTACAGACGTGAATAGTGAGCTGACATCAAATGAAACCATTATTTCGTCCTGATCGATGCTTACGTGTTTTAGTTTCTCCAAAAATTATCCCGCATTGTTGATTGAGTATTTCGACCCACCGATGAGATGCTTTAGCCTTTTCCATAGTTCTTTCGAAAGATTGTAGTTCGCTGTTCCAGGAAGTGATACAATTGGCCGGAGAGGTATTGATTCACCATACGAGGACGTATGGTAACGAAACGTTTGCAAGCCAATTGCCAAGCTCGGCGAACAGATCAACAGCCACCTGATCAACAAGCAATTGTCCTTGCGATATTCCCTCTGCGGTAGCAGCATGGAACTTTGCTATCAAAACTAAAGGAAATGCTTTACTATATTTGCTCTTGTGTAGGAAGGCAATTCTGAATAAAACGCATTGTTTTGTTTGGAAATAAGGTCTTCGTCGCAGATAATTTACAATTGAGGTTTCACACAAAACCATTCAGCGATGCAAGTAGAATTGCGGAAGTTCAAAACACCAGGGTGTCAGGACGCGTCCAGTCAATGAAAAGCACATTTGCAGGTCACCACCGGTACCACATGTTCCGAATAGCAGGTGTGTTAGCGGAGCCCACCAGACACGACTTAGCAACATACGAACAGTGAAGTGGGGCTGAAACTCTTCACGACCGGTACACCGCCATTGGTTGCACAGAACGAACAAGTGAGCGACTATAATTGGCCATTTGGTCATCCCATATATTTACGCAGAAGCTCTGTTTTGTCCTGACAATACAGCCATGTCCCAAGTTCTCTCTCTTCTCCTTATCGCGTAGTCTGGCAGGTTCAGTACAGGTGTAACTAATAGACGGCCACGCACGATACCACACAAGGCATGGAAGATATTCGTCATAGATGATTGAATCAGAACGCGTGCAACTGATACCATGACGCATGGACATTCTAACTTTGGTAGTTGTCCCTAAAACGATTAAAAACCTCAAAAAGGTAACTGATCAGATGCCCATCATAAAATTCCGTAAGCTTTCTCACAGAATCAGCGCTGTTTCAAGATGGAATTTTACTCGTCATTACCCGTCATAGCGCGAAAGATTCTTTCTAAGCGCTCTTACATGAGGTGGTGATTTCCATTCCATTTGACAGCATATAGGATGCCAATAAGGGTACAAAGCTGCGGTTTTATACACAAAAAATCCCTTTGCTGTGTTCTCCTGATCAGCTTTTATAACAGTAGTATTCGGTGAGCAATTTCAGGCATTGATGAAACAGACTCGCATCAAACCGAGGCTAACTTTGATGACGTAGAGCTGTGAAACATACCCCCATTCATTGGCTGTATGTAGATCAACACATTACATCCATTGAAAAGACATGAAAATACAGTTGTGCTCATCTTATTCTGATTAAGTTCCCTTTCATAAAGTCTAGGGATGCAGTGAACTCAAGTGTCCCCCAACTGAACCATTACCTGGACCATTTTTATCCCTAGCTGGTGCTAATCTTTCAAATCATCGATATTGTCTACTTGTGAAGGTATTTCTTGATAACCATCTATCGTCCTACTACGTGGGCAGCACACTCAAGAATGTGAGTATTCGTTCGGCTTTGTTTCCACCACAAAGCCTAGACGACCGTAAACCTATTGAATAGCTAGGGCAACTCAGGCGCCTGATCACTTTTTATGGACGCTTCAAAGATGTTAACAAAGCACTTGCAACTTCATGGTTCCTTCCTGTCTTGCTCTGTAATTCCCACACAAGGTAGAGTGAAGACGGACCTGCACAAAGTTATCATTCCAAATCCATAGAAAAGGGTGTATAAAATGGCACCATATGAGAAATGAACATTTTTGTACAAAGGCAACGAGGTATAGATCACCCATCCAGTGCAGGTTCTTAAGAAAAATTTCTCCAAACTATAAAATCGTGAGTATCGTCGACGATTTCATTCCGCAGAACGTCAGTAATTCTTGGTCCGACTTTGAAAGTCCCCACCAGATTCTTAGTGTATTATATTTTCCTTTTCCTTCCATTAATCCAAATGCGTCTTTGATGTCCAAAATTACTAGCTAGCCTCACACATCCTTAATTTTTCCAATTAGACAAGTTTGTGGTACAAATACATGACTTTCGGATTATTCTACTTCAATATTTGTGTTAGTTTTGATTTATAACTTTCTTTTGGCCCACTTTTATACTTTTTTCAAATGGTAGATATCTTCAGTCACTTTCTAGACAAGGGTCCCGTCCATATATATGTACAGAATGGCATTGCTTAGTTCGATACAATATAGCGTAGTACGGTGTGGAATGGCGCTGTGGGGTATGGGATGAGGGTGGATTGTATGACGGACTAAAGTTGCTCTATTCCGGGTGGCTCACGTCCCAACTAATATCAGTACAATTCTTTCTCTTAAGTACCGTCTACTGGCAGAGAGCAACGTGCTTCACGTACATGCGTGTACAATTGCCAGGCGTTCTCTCGGCCCTTTTGTGTCTTATCTCGGGCGAGTGATCGGTGTTTATTTTGTGCTGCTAAAAATGGAACATTTTCCACCGTATCCATATAGGGTAGGGTATCCGACGCCAAAAGAAGTTTTGTTACATATAAAAGAAAAAACTATGAAACCTTATAGTTTTTAGTTCAAAAACAGACAGTAGACATGCAATTGTACACAAGTGTCATCGAGTTGATTCTGGAAACTGGAAAACTGATCAAAACGATTGAAAGTCCGTTTACGGTTAGTTGAGGTTGGTTTAGGTTAGTTCAATGGAGTTCGATGGGCTTTGTTCACAATGACGTCTACATCCTTTATGGAGTGCTTTTAATAAACCGAATAAACTCGTCCAGGTTCAGCTCGCCGTCTTTGTCTAAATCTTGGGTACTCATCCAAGCCTTCAGGTCCAATGCTTGACACTCATAGCCCATTTCGATCATCAGCTTCTGCAGCTCGGCGAAGGAAATTTTCCCAGATTTATCAGCATCGACGTCATTGAACACGCTCCGCCACATAGCCATTCTGATACAGAAGAATAAGTAAAAACTTAGAAAGCACCATCCACGAATCGATAGCTCGCAATTTGTTTTTATCGAACGTGTTAGGTTTCTCTCTCATGTGGACGTAAAATGGAAGGGTGTGGATAACCGAGACACATATAGTGCAGCAGTGTTCACTGTCAGCGTCAGCCAACGATCACGAATCAGGAATAGACGGAAAAGCTCATTTTGTTTTCGCATTGAAACATAGGAATGGAAAATTCAAGAATGTCGAAATCACTTAATCTTCATTCCACAAGTGATCAACTAGAATAACTGCGGATGAAATGGAAAAACATTGCTCTTTTTTGTACTTTTGTACGTTCAAAACAAGTGGTGCTGGGTTGCTTCTCATTCTACAGGGACTTCGTACTTTCCATGAGGCCGGTCTGTGCCTATGTCTATAGTAAAAAGCCGAAAGGCACTGTACAGCTGTTTTGTACTTGCTGGGAATCACAAGCATTGTACACCTTAACACTGCTGGTGCGAAGTTTGCCAGTAAATGGTAGTACGCCTGCTTTTTGCAACAAGAAAGCTGAGAAAAGAAGTTAACCAGTTAACCAAAGAAACATTTATGAAATATCACAGTATATGGGTCTCTGGTTCCAGTTCTAGTCTACTTCTGAATATGTCCTTATACAAGTGTCTATCCAGAAGGTTATGAGGATCCAGGAGAGGTTGTTTTCGTGACTTCCCTCATTAGTTGTCGACCTTGCATCACTGCTTCCACATCCATTTTCTGCTCGCCCAGGAGGCTATTGAGTGGATATCCAAACAGCGTGTCTTATTAATGTTAACTAGCACGCATGTCAAAAGTACGATCATAAGACAGTGTCCACAATCCCTACCCAGAATGTATGCCGAATTTTGCTGCCCGTTGTTTGTTTCTTCCATACGCGCACTGCGTGTCGTGATCATTGCTGATGAAATAAAATAAGCCTTATATTGTCTATTCACAGATAAGCTTGACGCACTCTTTCCTTCGTTGATAAGCTCATACCTTGCCGGTGATGCAAGTACAGGCTGAAAAAGCCGCCGTCTGACAACGAGTTTGGTTATTTCGTTTTCGGGATCAGTGGCGCGGAAGAAGCTCGGTCAATATGAGTGTAGCCTCATAAAAACAACGGTAAAGGTGGAATGGACATGCTAGTCTAGTGTCAATGAGTTTTAAATTGCTGCACGGAAACTCAACTCAAAACTGCAGGTTGTGTCTGTCTCTAACTAATGGGCTCATATGTCTTGTTAACTCAGTTGTTGTTGAGCAGTGTCGAACCCATATTGCACGTAATGAATTGCCTCCGCTTCGCCATGAGTGAGCAACATCCATGCCTACAAATGTGACATTGAGCATATTTTTTTAAAAACCGCAACAAACGATTATAAGCATGGGAGGTTTGTCAAGCATTCCATCCTTCCTAAGTGAGTACGCGTTGAGTACTGCCGTTTTTATATGGCAGTTCTAAGAAAGTTTTCTGGTGACTTTGTCAGATGGAAGGAGATCGAAATTCCGGGTGCTTGACGTAGCTGCGATAGTGTTCCTGAATGTGGCACGCAGAAAATTCAGATCTGACGTCAGTGGAATCCGGACTCATTCTTTATTGGTGAGCTGTTTATTCAAAGAACTCAGTCTTTGAGGCGTAGTGGATGCTACATTCTCAAACTGATAGCACGAAATTTGTCGAAACTAGCATTTTGATTCCCACTGTAGACAGGAAAGATGGCATCAGTGACCTTATCAACGACCACCCCTTCAGAGATTCCAATATCTCTCACCAGGGCATTAAATCTAAGTTCTGCGACCGCACCTATATTTCTTAACAATACGAGATAAGGTTGCTCAGCGTCTAATAACTTTCGAGTTTGTCACTTTTCTAAAGACTTAAGTTGGTGGTCCAATATATGCAGACCGTTCATGGCTGCTGATCGTAAAATTTTAGAAATGCGAATATTTCCTAAATAACTAACTACTTTTGCCAAGTGAGTGAAGCGAAATACCGAAAAATTAGAGATTTTGCGTATTTTAACCAACACACTTCTATTTTGACAGCATTCCAATGTGCGGTGCTGGACAGATGCTTTTTAACGGTTTAACGGCGAACTTACTCCTTTTCATGTGCTGGTAGAATGTTCAAAACACGCTGATATTCAGAGAGTGTTATTTGCCCATCTCCATCCAGATCGAATGTTTTGATAAATTCCTGGAATAGAAGTTTCAACAATTGCGTTATCCAGCTGGATGCGGTTTGACTCTCAGTCATCCTATACCGAAAAATAATCGTGAGGACAACTATTTGTGGAGGAATTGTTGTCCATTTCAATTTTCTAGTTTGATGTTAGTGATCTGGAAATCTAAGGTTATCGGGTCATAGCTGATTTCTATGATGAACCGATCAAAATGAAGATTATTATCACGCTTTTTGAGCACGTCAGAGAATAATGACTTTTCTTTTTTTCCTTTAAGTTTTGGTATCCTTTCATTGTTTTACGGTCTTCTCACAGCATTTGGGTGGTCTAGCAACTTGTTTTCAGTCTAAGCGGCTGATTACACAATATTCTTAAAAATCCACACTTGATGGTGGAGAGTACTTTTAACATGGTAAGTTTTGGGTGATTGCTCAAAATTCACAGAACGTAAACTGTAGGTTTCGTCCTCTCTCAGGCTCCGAAAGCCTCGGACCTGAGCAGGCACCTGGCTGAATTTTTATTCATGAATTGGTATACTCAAGGAAAATGTCGGAGCTGAGACTCAAAGTGTTCTGTCGTATTCCACAGTCTACTGATATTTCCCCGCATGATTCGCAGTTTGAAGGTAGTCTTTAGATTCCGTTATTCTGCTCGAAAAATCACTTTCGTTTGGCATTAGTGGCATCGAGCGATTACTCAAAATCCTATGCTATATGCTACTGACTGACTTAGACTCCACTAAGTCTTTAGATTTAGCATACGAGCTTGACAGAATTATTTTTCATCTAAGAGCTTTGTTGTTCAGTGACTTTTCCAAACTTTGAACCAGTGCATAAGTACACGTCTAGTAAAATTTTAACTTGAGAAATTATGAATTCATCAAGATCGCTTTAATCAGTGGTTGGCGGAATGATGAATGACCACACACAATGAAGATATGTGTAATGTGCGAGAATCGCAGGCTTGTGTTTCGCGTTTTTTGTGGTGCCCTGAAATCAGGAAATATGTGGTGAATGCACATTTTTGGGTCCAGCCATATTGAATGTTTATGTTGGCATTTGATGATGGATCCAATATCCAAAACTGTCATTAATCGCCGAAGTACTCGTGACTCATATCCCGGCTGTTCAGAGTGAACAAGCATTCGCGTTTTTTGGTTGTGTCCACGGCTGATCAAAACAGGAGTCCTGTCTTTCGGAAGGAAAGGGAGAAATCGGACGCTGTAATTGGATTCAAGCAAGCAGTAAGTCCATCCCAGCTATTTTTGGTGCTGTTAACCAATTTACGTTTTTAAAAAAAGTCTTTTGAGCCGTCTTCAAGACTCACTTGGTCAGCTTGTGTTAGATTGTCAGACAAGATACCGCCCATCTGGGTCTCCACCCTACGAAATAGCTCAATAAATCATGCTTTCGTAGTTATCAGTACGCAAACACAGAAGATCCTAAATGGTTCATCGGTAACGTACTTTTGTTTTCTTTTCAAAACTGTACACCTTTGGCAGTGAGCGTTTTAGTGTACAAAACCATTTCTAAAAATTCCATTTTGTTCTTTTGAGTAGATGCTCATGGACCTGGTCATTCAAGGGTAGTCGTCACCAGGACATGCATAAATATCCTCTCTTTTACTGAAGTGGAAACTAACCGAAAGCAGCGCATCAATTCCGACATCATTAGAAAACACTCGCAGACTTTGGCGTCACTTATTCTGGTGCAACTGTTGATCTGTTATAATTTCCTCACTAGGAAATCTGTTTTGCTGTTCAGCAAGCCACGTCTCATTCACACAATCTAACTATATATTATCAAGCAATGTTGAACCAAAGTGAAAACGTAACACTCCTGAATGTACTCTTCATCGTATTTACGACTATGTTTGTATTTCAAAAGTTAAATACTGTGGCTAAGACCTTCTAAATAAGCAATTTCAAGTCACACCTCTTGATAACGGTAAAATGTAATAGACTATTACAAGGTGCATCCTACTATACCAACCTCTGCCAGCAAACTAAAACCCCATAGAAACGCAAAATCGATCAGCTAGATTTACCTGCATTTTTAAGGCGTAAAGCGTTAAGCCATGGAGATCAAGTATTTGAAAGTGATAGAGTCAAAACTTGATGGCAGGTTGAGGGGAGTTGGTCATTTTTAATTAAGATTTTATCCTGTAGGGGAAACCACTCTGTGCTGAAAAGCCTGTAAGCAATGAATATCTGTTTTTCTCACATCGCGAATCATCAGCAGTGCGCATCTCACGAAACTCAGAGAGTCTCATCTCATCGACATCCCGGTTAGTAGGTGGAACGGCTGATCAACACTGAATAGCTCACACTTGGACAGGTTAGAAAGCCACTCTTCCTTCAATCACGCAAACCACATCGCATGGACACGTAGTACCCATAGTAGTGACTTCTCGGGTGGAAATTTCATCTCTGTTTTGAAATTCTCCACTGGAGCTACCTTTTGAGTTACGGGAGATGCGCACTACTTAGGACTGCAAGTGAAAGTGAAACAGTTGTACGGTGCAGTTGTACAGTACAGAATCTTTGGCATAAACTGCCTTCCCTTACGGAGCGAAATTTCAAATGGAAATCAAATAGCTGTTTGTTTCATGAGGAGGCGTAGTTTTGAGGTGTTCTGAGTAAATGAATTAAATTTGACCATGAGCACCTGTTGTGCGAAAGCAGAATTGGTTAAGTCCCAAACAAACGAGTACGAGATGCATACAAATAAGGCCACATGAGTAGTTATAAATGAAATATATACGGTGGTCTTATGTTCGTTGGTTGAGCTTTCAAAATGTCGCTTACGGTCAAAGTTTTCACTGTGGTTCCTTCTTAGCATCTAAGCTCTCTATACATATTTCAATATGAAAGTCTTATACTTTTCATGAGTTGCTGTCAGTGATGTCCATTTGCTTGTGCTCATCCATCTATCAGTCATCAAGCTAGACGTTATTGCTCGCAGTAAAATACCTGTTTATTCCAATTGCTCACGAACTGCACGCAAAGTGATGAGAGTGGTGGTGTCAAGTCGTCCATTTCCAGGGTTGATGAGCAAAACCTTTTGAGAAAACTGGCATATACCTTCTTGGGGAATCAATCAAATTTCACTTTGTCGTTTTGCTAACATCGTCAGTCTTGCCACTACCCCAAAAACCTGGGAACGGGGGAACCTAGAGAAAATTGATAATGAGCCAGAAGTAATGCTGTCAAAATTTCTTATTTTTAAAATCATACTATCGAAGGGAGGGTTTATTGCTAAATGTTCTGGTTACATGCCTAAGAAAAACATTACTTTCTCGTTAGGTAGTTTGTTCCATGGTTGACCATAGTTGAGAACACCGTACAGCATAAGCAGTGTTTTGCGAAAGCATTCACAAATTAAATTGAATAAAATACGCGAAAGACCGACTGGCTTCTTACTGAGAACCATGCGGGACTTAATCGGATGAACTCTGGAAGCTGATACATCATGCCAGTCCGCCATGAACTACTCATCACACCAGACGTACTTCAAATAAAATAATTGGAGTTTGGTACTCCGGTGTTGTGAATAATTTGTTTTGTTAGTGAAAATATCTGTTGCATTAGGCGAAAATTCTAGACCGGTTAGAAGAGTACAGCTAGCAAGTGGCTGTGAACTGAGGCCTATATGCGAGGAAACAGCGGTCGGAATAACGGTGTAACACTGGATACTACTGATGAGGCATGCGAGTAGTGCGTTGTTTTCTCGTAAATCCGCTTCGCTTCAATTGAAGTCAGATTTATCACGAAATTTGTGGAATCGCCTTACAGTATTAGTTTACGTTTGGGTGATAGTCAATGGGTATCCAGGAAAGTTCAGGAAGACTCGTTCGAGAAGAAGACGTACACAGTTTTTATAAGCACGATGAAAATGAAAGTTTTGCTTCCCTGTTCAATAGTCTGTAACTGTTCAGTTGGTGTTTTCCAATAAATAACTTCTCGGCGGAGGCTTTTTGCGTTTCAGCGGTATGTAAAGGCCGACGGCGCTATATTACCGAAGAACAGATCTGCCTTGAGTTGTCCTGACAAGGTTAATCACCATGGGTTCAAATAGACGATTAGCGTGGCCTAAAATTATCCCCTTAGTCATAAAAAGTCTTTAACGACTAAATACGTTTTTCCGATAGAAACAGTCACGGAATTACGTCCTTCGGGACTTGTAAGGTAAATGGAAATGTTTTGTTAACATGCGTTCCAAGTCATGATAAAGGTTTGAGGTAGAATGCAGTTGATGAGGGCCGCTTCTCCAGAGCAACTTCGTGTGATTACCCCTCTTGATCGCTAACTTAATTAAGTATTACTGAAGAGGTAAAAACTCGAAAGGCTACATAATCTGCCGATTGTCAGCCGTCTAACTGTACTGACTGAATCTGTGGGATAATAACGTGAGTGAAATTTTAAACCCACCGCACTATCTGGTGGCTGCAAACAGATCCATTTTGGAAGTCTCACTTGGATACAAACCAACTAATGGCCAAAATAGATATTTCCTTCAATTTACTCGTAAAAGTAACGCTTAACGAAGCTACATCCGGTTCGCTACGAGAAATCAGAACGCGTTTGTTTATAATCACACTCCTCACTGTGAAATAACATGTATTCAACAGTACAACAAGTCACGAGAAAAATCATCCATACGTTTTACACGATGAATTACGGAATAGCAACCAAAATGGTTAACCATAGCATTATTTGATTTTTTTTACAAAGCTGAACAAACATCTTGTGCAAAATTACGGTGTGTATTCACCAACTTTTTTGTTCAGGAATGCCAGTAGCAGGTCATTTATGCTGCCTCTTGACCAGCGATAGTAAAAGTCTGAAGTTTATGGCAAGATACCCTAACGAGCTACAAAACTAATCAGTTGCATTCAGCAGTACCTTACTTACAAAGTTTCTAAAGTGTTTTTTGCTCTGCGACTTTCAAATTATTTTCAAGCTGGATGGGATTTCAAAGCTTGAAACCCCCCTCAGGTGTAATTAAACTTGACCAAAGTATTCCTGTGACTTTCATACTGCAAGGTATACATTTTGAATCATTTGAAAGAATAGGGAGCAACCAGGTGGTAGAAAAGTAATATTTGGAATACCGTCTTTGTAGTGCAGCTATGTAACCCCTATTCTATCAACTAACAAAGTTTCGCTCAATTGATGCATGAACAAGAATTCAGTATAATGGTATCAGTAAACCATAATACAGGGACTGGATTTTGGGAATTTTGCCAACCCAATGAGCTCGAGCTGGGGGAAACTGAAGAGAGGCTGCTAGAACGTTTAACTTCAGCTTATTGGTTGAGGTACTTATAGGGCCTACCCATTTTTGGAGTACATACGCAAGCGTACCACTAATACCATCCCAATTCGCGCTCGAAATCACGCTGGCTTCGCTAAACTTCAGCCATGAGTTTTATGTGGTTGTTGCAGAGGGATAATGCAGCGCACCAAGTCACCAAACATGAGTCAAAAAGCGCATTCGAACATAATCTGATTGCTACTCATTGCAAAACCGGTAGAACTGACGATTTGGGTGCTGCCAATCACAACAATCACAATAAGTATAATAATATTGATATGGACCTCACGATCACTTACGGAATTTCGCTTTTTGTCCTAGCTGGCGCAAGACCCGCAAAGGAGCCTTGATGAACACAAAACAATTTGTTTAGTTATCTTTCAATTTTTGGCTATAAAAAAGCACAATCTTATCTGGATGATCATTCGGTTAAGCTTTGTTACCAGGATATCAAACCCCCGTATATTTTTCTGGAGTGAATATATAAGATGGTTAGTTGAACGGAAGCAGAACAGCGGTAAACTGGCGACAGAATAAGCTATTCAGGGACACAGACTAATGCCATGCCCAACTGTAAGTAGTCTGTTCTGCCAAATATTCCGTATACGTATACAGTAATGCTTGTTCGTTACTATCCCCACTAGAGTAACCACTTCTCTAACATGGCCGATATTTGGGTTTCTGAAACGTTGCTTCACGCTTTTCTGCCAGAACTGAACCTTTTCCACCCGATGTATGACTGACATTTCCTTAGGTTGATTGTTACTGCTTGATCACTGGTTATCTAATGTCCAGATCACAGTCAAATCAAACCGTTTTCACAAAGTCTACGTACGCGAAGTTGAACGAGTGAACAAGTAGTGCTTGTCGGCAAGTATTTTATACTAGCTATCCCAGGTGGCTACATGAAAAGCAAGATCTCTCCTATACGCTGATGTGCATTCCCATCAGCCCAATAGATTTGTGTGCTGACTGCTTCAGCTGCCTAGCCACTGGGTAGGGATCGTCGGTTATGACTGTGGTGAAGCACGAGTTTTTATTTTCCATGAGTGAAAAGGAAACCACATGATTCAGTCTAAAAAACCTATAACGAGCTCATCGTAGGTGTAGCTGACGAGCAGCAGTCACTTTGCACGTCATTCTATTCTACCAGTAGTTCCATCCACGGACTTTAACAGCGTCGCAAATTGTGCTAGCACATACATCCACTAAAGTCAAAATGTTCCGCCTCAGGGGAACATTTTTTCACAGAACAAAGCTAGACAAGATGCAATGCCGATAACCAAAACGATTGAATCTGGAATATTCCAGGTTCAACCCATCACGACTTAGAAAACGATTCGTGTGACACTGATCAGTTAAAGATGACATACCCGAAGTGTCTTAAAAGACAATATAGGGATGGTTCTGTAAGGCATTTTTACAGAGAAACTGGTTCAGTCGAACGGAATAATTGCGCACTGAACGAACGGTTAGCAAAGCGGTAAAACTAACTAGAGCAATGAAGTGCAGTGTGCAAAGGAATGCTAACTTGTGGCGAAAATTGCCTGTTAGGGGAGTTCTTGGACGCAATAAAAGGTCGAGGTCGAAAAAGAAGAGATCGCCATTCCCAGCAATTTGTTAAAAATTAAGTCCCAAATACCGTCCATCCAGTATCAGTTTAAGGTAGCAGTCCTATGGTATTTCTTATCATTCAGGCCGTGGAAAGTCTTTGTTGCAAGAATGTTTTCGCAAAACCCCCGTTGAAGGTGGAAAATCACATGAACAATTCCAACTTTTGTAAAATTACCGAAATCTTTTTGACGTGATTGTGTGAAAAAAGGAACGGCCGTTGTGTTGCGTTCCTCACTCAACTAGCTTATTCGAACTGTGATTGGGGAGCAGTCTATCAGAGACTATCTTTCGTTTTTTTAAATCTCTGATCAAGATTCTTCTACCTGTTTTAATTAGATCAAAATAATTATTAGTGTATATCTTCTTTTTTCATCTGGGATTAGATTGATATTGTTGTTGGACCACTGCTCATCTATTAAAAAGGGTTGGCATCTAACATCGATAGACATGATTCATGTGAGTTGCAGAAATGTTCTCTTGTTGTTGACAGCAGTGACAGCCAACAACTCTAGTCTGAACACCAAAAAGTTCGGTAGTAATGGCAATATTTAGTTAAAAATAGAGAATTTCATGAAATTATTTTAGGTCTCGGAAAGGTGACAAAAGATGCCGAGAAGCCCAAGATTTCAAAGGTCGTTAGTGACTCCCCAAGAATGCGTGAAGTATTGTACTTCACCATTAATACCTTTCGGATGGCAGACTGCAAACGCCGCATTGAAAAACGAAGATGGCTATGCGTCCTAAACCGGATGTACCTCACAGAGGCGTTCTGAACCTATATTGTTTCTTTAGTATAGCTGTTGTGTTTTTCGAAGGAAACAATCTAACACAATCCACCGACTAACTTTTCATAAACATTTCATGATCCCCGGTTTGACAATCGATTTCGATCGGCACCCAAATAAGTTGCTGGGTTTTCCTATTGAATATAACTATCAATATATATTTTTCTGTTGTACGGTGACTGTTGTGTACGATAATGAATGAAGACTCTTGTGAGATTTTGATGATATATAAAGACATTCTTCTTACGGCCGAACTGAAGTCTTATTGAATCCAAATCAATGTCCCTTGAAATTTTCCTAGTATATATATTGTTGTTCAGAGCAGTTGAACTCAGCTAATTCTGCCACATAAACGTTGGAAAAACAAAACCATAAAGCTTTAAGACTCACATTAATGAACTTGGTATCAAATCCACAAGACTTCATACATTGCTTTACTTCTTTTCGACTGAGAGACCCACTGTTATCCTTATCCATTCGTTGAAACTTCTCCAGAAGGCGCCGCTCCTCTTCTTCGTGCATTCTCGAATTTCCTGTACTAACACACAAATTCTACTGAATGAATTTCACTTTATTCGGTTCATAAAGCTGCCTATTTCCTAGTCTAATTAAGCTTGAACCACACACTAATCAAGTGTTGTTTTTGTCCGAGATACCGTTGCATTTGATTCGCCGACGTCACCTGTGGAAATAATCAATGATATCGCTTGACATAGCTGCCTTTTGATTGGTCAGAAAGCAGGAAGGCAAACTGACGCGTAACCCTACATCCCTCAACAGCCAATTAGTCTACCCATTGAAGAGGATCTGGTTTGGTGTGCACGTGCACATGATCGTACCAGCTTTATGGACCCCGTTTTCTGAAAATTTGTTTACGGTTTCTATTTTTGTGTTCTAACCGGTTGGTTAAGGGCTATCCATAAATCAGTCTCGAATGCCCAAACATGCTGCACTGTACATATGGCACAGAGATTTCACCCGCTGTGTGCACCTGACCGATTCCATGGCTAACAGAGTTCAACACCTGTAGTGGTTTATCCATGGAGATGGTTTTCTTCTGAACAATACAACATAACTTCAACTGACATTAAGGGGGAAGCGGAATGCATATACTCCCTTGGGAGTTAAGATACCGCAGTGGAAGAGTATTTCAAACTTCCTGCTTATCTGTTTTTCAAAAGATGGTCAGACCAGAGCGATGACAACGCCGACTCCATTATTCTTAATCTAAGAAAAACATTGAAAGTGTTATCGCCTAAAGGGACGGGCCACGAAGTCACTGTACTCTGCATGAGGTAACTTATGCACTTGATTATATTCCCGACTGGTTTTTGCAGGTGTCCAATAAAAAGTGAAGAGAGTTTACTGCTCCGCCGGGAGGCATACTTCTTGCTTCCGCGTTAAGGGTAACACATCTTTGCTTTCCTGTTTTATCTCGACATCAATCTTCCATACTGATCCTAGCTTCGGCGGTCCCGCCAAACCACAACCGTCACACTCTTGTTCACTTACACAGGGGTGAAATCAGTCACGTCAAAATGATTCGTCAAGGTGAAGGACCAAGCAAATACTCTTCGAAATTAACCGCGATAAACACAAGGAGAATCAATAAAAAGACGCTTTTTACGGACAACAGCGCACTATGAAATATGGCTGCTGATTTATATACATGGTAAACAAAGCCTACAGTTTTCGAGTGAGTTCGACTAAGCTAAGTTATTGTCATGCTAAAAAGAACAAGCCACTACTTCAGGCGATGTGCCCTTCCATTTATAAGATCCAAATGGATAAAATGGGATTACAATGCTCCTCAGTAAAGTTCACTATCTACTGACGCATTACGTTGTTCATCTAGTCATCTGAAAAGCAAAAAGTGTGGGAGGTGTAAACATAATAATGCCGTCTCATGCGGTCTCTCCCTCACAGAAAAGAATTATGATGATATTTTCTTACCCTTTTCGTCTTAGAGCCTTTTCAGATCAATTTACCACATATTTGCTCTTACAAACGTATTATTCACTTTTAGTTTTCCATGTGAAAGGACTGACACCATACTTGGCTCCGACCGGAAGTGTAAACTCAATTTATGGGTGTCATGAAAGAAGTTTGAGTTAACTTTCCTGTAAAGGTGGCTTTTAGTGGTCAACTGTTTAAGAGGGGAATGCTGTAAAGACCAAATCCTGACGCTTTTGATCAGGAAACTACGAATGGGTATCCATTCTTCTAACTGTGTTAGTCGAGTAACCGCCTTGACGCAGATTTGTTCCAATCCTAAGTGCCTTAACTTTATTTGGGGTTGAAAACTTCTCCGAGCCAGATGATATAATGAAACAGAAATGTTACAAACAACAGAGTTTTTATGAAATTTTTTAACCAAGGATATTGCAAGCTGCATTTTAATTTATTTGGCATTTAAAATATCAAAGCATTTTTGAGTTGGCGCGATTTAGAAATTTGATGGGAACTACTGCACAGCACATTACCAGCTTTGTCTTTTTGGTAAAAATAGCTGCATCTGTTTGGTCACAGCGAAATGAAACACTCATTCGCTAGACTTGGGCTCAAATAAACATCATGCTGATGCTTCTTTAATGATGCCCTTCAACCTTACTAGAGCTTCATCTGACTCGTAATCTTATAATGAGCTAGTTTTCTAATAAGTGTTTGATTTCCCACCTGTCCTGTTTGATGTTCAAATACGAAATAAGGCTGGTAGGAGAGCTAAAATTTACACTTCTCCGATTAGCCCCAATAGGGAGAGACCACCACTGGAGTGTGGATGTATTGTATCGTGGGTGGCCGTCTATTGGTTATGCCTGCACTGAGTCTGCCAGACTACGAGATAAGGGGAAGACAGAGGTCTCGGGGCATGGCTGTGTTGTCAGGACAAAACATACAGAGCTTCTGCGTAAATGACCAAATATGGTGGTTCATTTGTTCACAGCCAGTGGCGACGTTCCGGTCATGAACACCTTCAGGCCCACTCAACTGGTCTTATGTTGCTAAGCCATGTTTGGTGAGTTCCGTCAACGCGCCTGCTTTGCGGATGTGTCGTAGCGGTAGTGACCTTGGTGATGCGTCACTCTCTGCACATGTACTTTTTCCACATCCGGGCGCGTCCTGACAGGATGTTAGCTTCTACCAACCGTATGAGTAACTGAAATTTAAGCATATATACAAATTACATTGGTTTTAACTCAAGATTCCACTGTAACACCAAATGAATTGCCTGTTTTCGGTCTCCTATTTGTTTGATTTTTCGGCCAATGCAGGTGACCTAGTTATCCCGCCCATGGAAGTCACGAGCGGTGGCTGAAACGTCTAGTATTCAAGATCTCAACATGTTATTGCTATGGTATTCTATCTTAATCTAACCGTAATAAACGTTGAAAGCAATGGCCACTCCTTAGAACTTCATCTAATTCGGAACAGATATGATCATCGTTATCACCGTTCTGAATGTTATTCAAAAAGGTAAAATTTACAGACTCTTTTCAACTGGATAGGTGGTTTGTCTCAGTGCAATGTTTCCAGTGGCATTGGAATGTCTGTGAGACCATTTTTGTTTACAGTAGCTTGTTGGGAACTTTTATTATCTCCTACTGAGGTGCTGTCATCCAGGTAAGCTTGCACAGCTTGACACCCAGTTGTAGTTCTAAAAGCTAGGTTAACGTAAGAGGGGTTCTTATTAGGGAATCGTAACAAAACATGGTCCAATGGGAAGCAACGTCATAATCTGTGTGAATGTTATTCAGTCGTACGTTGTGAATTATTGGACACGTTCAAGTAAAAATTTTCGCCGATGTGGCGAAATTCATTGAAATTACCAGAAACTGTAGAAAATATTGTGAAGCCACATAGCTCTATGTTTGTTCACTGGTATTCCAAGTCAAGATGCTGAAACATTGAAAGTATTGGCTATTCCAACCTATTCACATCCGTTTTAACATTTCAGTAATTTAGATGCGCCTCAAGGTGTGACGGGGGGGCTACTTTTTATTTGTGTGGCATTAAGAAGCTGTAGATCGCTAGAAATGGATTCAGATGGGTCCCAGGTGAGTGACTCTTACAGCATATTTGTTTGCACATAAGTGTATTTCGCCAATTTTGTGCAATTTTAGGTTCAAGTAGAACAATAGTTTGGAGAAAACTCGGCAACTGCGCCTGCCTGGTGATTTGTCGGACAATTTTCAGCAACCTCATGAGTAGTGTATTGAGTCTATTCTTTTATTCATGTAGCTGAACTGTGGAGGTTCGTCCCAGACGAAATGTTCCATTCTTCGGAATGACGTCTTCTCAACGCGCTGTTATATCATAAAATAGAAAATTCAAACGGATGGAAGAGTTTTTGTTTTTGGAAACTATCTGGGCAGAACTAACCGAAGTCGATATGCGGGAATGTCAATCGACAAATTTACGCCATCACCATTGCGCTGAAACACTAGTTCGGTGTTTCAAGAAAGCCTCGTTGTTCAAAAATCCAGGTACCTATTCGAAATTTTGCTGGTTTAAATGACTGTGCCAAGTATGTGTTCACTTGAAATACGTCTGACATCCAGGTCAAACGCCCATCGGTTTCGCTTTCAATGTCAACCAAATTGACTAGCTACTCCTGTCGAATTCAACCATTTTGTCGTTTAACTCAGCAAGATTTTTCGACAACAAGAAATCTGGCACTCAAATTGATGTAAATTCCAGCAGCCGATCTGTGATGGGACATCTCCGTTTATTTAAAAGGTAATAAGATTCGTATGTAACATGGGAAACCAATATTCATACCCCAGTGATTCACTGGCAACAGGTGTAATTTCTCAAGAAATACACCCATTTGCAAACCAACTTGGTTTCAACAAGAGACTCAACTGAATATCTCCTTTATGATATTCTACAACTGAATATGCTGCATAAAGACCACTTCATGTTTCAGTTGGCACGATATTCGAGATGTCGCAGTATATTTCCATAGAGGAAACTACTCAAAGGTTGCTGAAAACTCTTCGGCAGCTCACGACCTCGTTTGCCCTTCTTGGGGCTCATCAGGTTAGTGCAGTCCCAAATTGATTTGCAAATGAGTATATTTCTCGAAAACAGTGCAATTCGGGTTCAAGTAGAACATAAGGTTGACGGAAACTTGGGGACTGCTCCTATCTGCTGAGCCCAAACCGGTCGTGGGCTGCCGAAAATTTTTCAGCAACCTTGCGAGTAGTTTCCTTTGTGAAAAAAGGTGTAATTCCTACATTTCGACTTTTGGATGGGTACTTGATAGCAGTAAATTATGGACAGACTTCAGTAGGCTGTGAATTAAGTATGGTAATGATAACCGTCGATTAATTAGGATTTAAGAAATACCAGATATTTTCTTTTATCTGTGCTTGTGACGTGACCCATATCGGTCTATGCCCTGAGGTAGAATTCAAAATACCTCACACTGCAAAACCTTTCAGTGCTTAAAGACCATTGGTTTTGTAACCTTAGTGAAGTAATATTGACCAGAAGCCTTGTTCTCTTGCTCAGCCAACCATGATCCAGCCTGAGCTCGCCCAAACTGTCAGTGCCCGACGCAATGGTTGTTAAACCTTGTTACTGCTATGATGACATCGTACTGGCGAGATGTCAGAATCATAAGTTAGATCTATGAGACAATATATTTTATCTGTTTTTGCCGAAGTAACTTTCTGGATAAAGGCTGCGTCTTGACCTCAGTCGGAATACATTTAGTAAAAATGCCTAATTCATCGGTTGAAATTTCTTACACAAGTTTAAGATTCCGTTAGCTCGACAACGGCCATCACACGGCTTTTACGCCGTATTTTTTCAGGGAGAATCACTCCAAGTATTATACAAATAACCGCTACAATTATGCCTGCTACTTCTGTTTTAGGTAATTATGTACACTGCTAAGACAGTCTGTAAAAAGATCATGAAACACTAGCGGTATCCTTCGGCTACAGCTTGATACTTAAAATATTGTCTTCCAGTGACAGAGGAAGCATGGCCCAATAATTTTTGGGACAAAGTAACATTACTCAGTAGGACTACTTTATGGAAATAAAAAGTTTTTCTTTGTTTATATAATATCCCGGGTTGTGTAAAATCTTTGCATGATTTCCGGTACCGGTGGAATTATAAATTTTTAATAATTTTAACAAATCATGCAGGATCCCAATGCAAGAGGCTGTCCCTTCAAAAAGTGCGTCCCAATTCAGAAACACATAAATTTCAAACAGGTGCTAACACGTTCAGAACAGTGCACACAAGATATGTACAAATCGTACGGCCAAACAGTCTCTAGACAAGCCATCAACAGGTGATCGCCCATGTCGTAAGCCAACCACTGACAAAGCTAATTACGTCATCGGCCGAGTAAATCAGGCAGCGTCAGACGAAAAGCAGTTCGGCTTTAAATGCCCCGTTTGCACCGCCTTCAGTAAGTCACAGGATGCGACATTACGCATCACCCGACTTAGCAGCCACAATATTGCGCCGAATAAAGTGCAATTTTTAAACTAGGCGTCAAACAGATTATTCATGAAAGCAACCTTATAGTTATCACCTCAGATGACGGTTTCGAACTTTGTTCAATGTTACTTTGGCTAATTCTGAAATTATCTGAATGCTAATTCCGATTTGATTGATTCCCTCTTCCGTTCACATTCCGAGCCGCGAGAAATTTAGGTCAAAGTAAATACTCTTCTTTATCTTAAGTAAACTTAATTTATTGGGAAAAATCTTCATGCACGTAGTCATTGGGAGCTGGCTTGTGTTCTTTGTGAGAATAGTGGAAATTCACATGTTGGCGGTTAAACGCAAATAACCGAATGGTTCTTTGACAGTTACAAGTACCAGCAAGTTAGTTGACATTACTAAGATTACGACAGAATTCCTACCACAATTTCAATGTTTCGCTTTACGGCCTGCAGTTTTTGAAGAGTGGTTATTAGCCTAGCAATGCACAAAGTTCAGTTGAATTCTTCTTCGTTTTCAGTTAAATACTTGTTGTATCGGTGTATACTACTGATGAAACAGACCGGTACTGTCTAGTTAACTGGTGAGCACTAGATGGAAGGATATCATCTCTAACCTGTCTGACCAAGCCATCACCACACTCAAGCTTGTCTGAACCACCTATCCACTAGATTACCATTTTTTGACTGATGAATTTACAGGTCATTAAAGAACGCTCTGCTGTCATACTAACTACTGACTTCTGTCCCTACCAGCTAAATAAGAAGGGAAGGATGTCTTTCACAACGAAGTGAATCAAACAAAATTTGCTCCCCATAGTGATTATTGGGGTAAACACAAAATACAAACTGACGAACATAAGCTGCAGTCAGATATGCAGGATTTCTGATTTATTTCATGTAATCTTTCGGTTCGGCCTAAAGAAAATCCCATAAATCAGTCATTATTTAGACGCTTTTGTTTCGTTACCTTCCCTGAGTATCTTTAATCTGTAATCAGTCTATTGCACCAATAATTCTTAGCTGGAAACTCAGCTAACAGCTCAAGTTATCTACGGCGTAAAACGTATTTTTGTAAAAAATTACAAAGCATCTGGCCGATATATTTGCACCGCATGGAGACTAACATTCACTTTGAGTCTACGGATTTTTGTAAGAATGAAGGTAGTTAGTCACTTGGTTCAGAGTAGTAACGTGGCAATGTGTTGAAATATTGGTAGCTCGGGTGAGTTTATTAGCTTTTGATTGGGTGGATTTTGATTTGTTGCCGAGCTTGGCTTGCAAACGTTTCGTCACCATACGAAGAGACATCATCAACGCGCAATTGGATGGGCAGTCTTGCTTGCCTGCGTGCGTTTACATAGCGTTTGATAACTATCTGTTATCTTCTAGCATTATTTTCATGAGTTCAACGGTCCGTTTGTGACCCTTGTTGCGTTATGATCTGCTCCTTCGTGTTGCCTGGTTATCCCAAGGCCTTATACTTTTAGTAGACTGATTTGATTTAATTTGAAGGAATTTGATTAAATGAGGCACTCAACCAATAAACCAAATTATCAAACCGGTGGACGCATGGACACTAGTCGTTACGATGGAGAGTGTAGTTGGCGCAACTAACCAATTAAGCTCGATTAATAACCAGCTTAGTAAAATACAACCTATGAACACCGGTAAAAAGTCTTGCGATTCCTGTTTTATTTCAGAGTAGTGGCAATGTGTTGAAATATTGGTAGCTCGGGTGAGTTTATTAGCTTTTGATTGGGTGGATTTTGATTTGTTGCCGAGCTTGGCTTGCAAACGTTTCGTCACCATACGAAGAGACATCATCAACGCGCAATTGGATGGGCAGTCTTGCTTGCCTGCGTGCGTTTACATAGCGTTTGATAACTATCTGTTATCTTCTAGCATTATTTTCATGAGTTCAACGGTCCGTTTGTGACCCTTGTTGCGTTATGATCTGCTCCTTCGTGTTGCCTGGTTATCCCAAGGCCTTATACTTTTAGTAGACTGATTTGATTTAATTTGAAGGAATTTGATTAAATGAGGCACTCAACCAATAAACCAAATTATCAAACCGGTGGACGCATGGACACTAGTCGTTACGATGGAGAGTGTAGTGGGCGCAACTAACCAATGAAGCTCGAGAAGGCCAGACGACAAAGCAATGCCAATCAGGGCCATAAAAGAAGCTACTAATAATGGAAGGCGTTGTAATAACCGATCAACACGAAGGAACGAAGACCACATCGCAACAAAGATCATAAATGAACCGAGAGACTCGGGAAAACCTCTGGCCCGAAGTAGTCCGTCAAGTTTGAATATAACAGCTAGTTTTCAAATGTTATATGAACGCACACAGGAAAGCAAATTACCCACCCAAATATCCTCGTGTGGTGACGAAACGTTTGTAAGCCAAGCTCGGCTAAGAGGGCAACAGCCACCTTATCATTAATCAACAGTAATAACGGGATTGTTATGTCAGGCTTTTCAACACACCTTCGGACAGTCCATATAATACATCCTAGCGTGTTTATATTGTTCCATCTATGAAGTGTTGTTTAATACGCAGATTTCTACAAAGTTTTACCAAACACTTATTGGGAATGACGGGTTTGCAGCAATAGTTAATAAATACTTGGAGGTAGTGGTAAAATTCAGCTATAATAAAGACGATTAATAATCAGCTTAGTAAAATACAACCTATGAACACCGGTAAAAAGTCTTGCGATTCCTGTTTTATTGAACAACAAGGAGCGTGTTTCCACTTTTTGAGTTGATAAAATAAGCCACCCTTACCTAATATCCTTTTTAAATTACAGTGTGTATTTAACCTTGACTCCCTGTCACCGAACGGTGTCAGGCTGTTAATCTATTACTAGACTACTTATTCGCAGACAACCATTTTGTTGAGAATGCACCCGTTTTTATTGTCTTTGCTTCCCAAAGGCGTACCCTAATTGTTTGGTAATGGTTTACCGAACAAGACTTAACTATCAAACCTGGAAATACTCGATCGTTTCTGGGGGCAATGGTAGATAAGCTGCTTAGCAGCTTGGCCCTTTTGGTTCGATTTTGACAGATTTTGTGGACAGGACTTGATGGAACGCACCATACATGAGGTTTATGCTGGTCGGTTTATCAGCTGTAAACCACTCACCAAGGACAAACAACTCCCAGCTACTACATTTCCGGTCGCTGCAAAATGAGAGAGCATGGGGAATCAACCAAGCATTTGAGGCAATGGTATATTCAGTTAGTTTGGGAACTTGGCAGCCACCTATATTGGCGATAGTTTTGATGCAACTGCGCCAGTGAGTGCGCGATTGGACCGTTGCTGCCAGTATCGTTAACTATTTGGTGAGTTGAATCCTGGAGCCCCCATCTATGGAGGCGGCAATTATTAACCCGGCTGAATTCACTGGTTAGTGTTTTCATAAACTTTTGCCAGGTCATACACTCTCCACCTTTCTGTCGCTTCACCTCAGCACAAGGTTGGGCAAAGCTGTTCCTTGAGGCAGATGGTCATCTGGTATGCGGAGTACATATCCTAATCCGAGTAACCTTTGAAATGCAAGTAATTCTATTATGATGGAAGAGCTTCTTCTTCCTAGGACCACCTGGCGTACCTCAGCACTGCTAACCCGCTGCTCCCACCAGACCGAACTCATATCTCTAAGATACCAATGGTCAAATAGTGAGTGCTTTTGTATGTGCTGTACGCTTATAGGCCACGTTTCTGGTGCATAAAACAGTTTGGATCTCACTACCGCATTGTAACTTCTGTCCTTGAGAGATAAACTGGCATCATATCTGGGCCAAAGGTGTCGGAGGCTAGCAAAAGCTACCCTTGCCTTCCCGATTAGAGATATAATCTCATCTCTAGCGAGCCGCTGGAGATTGTACGACTGGCAGGGTAAATAAATTTACCTTCCAAGTTCATTGGTTTGTCGGCAAGTACCATAACTTTGCATTATGAAGGTGTCAAGCGCACAACAAACTATGTGGCAGAATTATTTGAATTATTTAAAATGGTTCGCGTTTCTGGAAGATCTGAACCAGGAGAGCAATATCGCCCGCATAAAAGAAGTCTCTGAATAAATCTTCCGGGAGGTTTC
The DNA here is from genome assembly GCF_000715545.1 of Opisthorchis viverrini. NCBI lineage: Eukaryota > Metazoa > Platyhelminthes > Trematoda > Opisthorchiida > Opisthorchiidae > Opisthorchis > Opisthorchis viverrini. The sequence continues at coordinate 366,135 of NW_008751976.1, read as the reverse complement.
AGAGGCCGGTAGGGAAATTTCAAGCAAAACATCAAACGTTGACGCGGAAGAACGAGAGATGGCAGTCTTGTATTACACCACTGAACGCAGTGAACCATTAGAAAGTTTGCCGTATACTCGTATCCGTTTAGTGAATTGCGCGAATTGGGCATACGTTGTCCTCGTAAGGGATGTAAATTTGAGAGGTACACCCTTGATCATCAGATACCGCCAATCATTCTGACGATCAATAAAGTCAAAAGCAGCTTTCAGATTAAGAAACATGACCACTGTGGGATGCTTGAAAGAGTGGCGCAGTTCGAGAACTTGTCGCAAGATAGGGCCAGTCCATCCTCGATCAAGGCGAAAACCGGCTTAATTTTAACGAAAACCCCCTCCCAATTATTGATCGACCGGCGCAAAATACTTCCAGAGAATACCTTAGATGCAACGGACACGAGGCTGATGTCAGAACAGTTTCTGCTTGACATTTTGGTGCCCTTTTTGAAGACCGGGAGGCGACTGGTATTCTGTTTTTGTTCCAAATCTGCGGTACGGTTGTCAGACTGTTAACCAGGAACTCGTCACCTTCTTTGAAGAGTGCGAAGTTCAAACTCTCCGGGACTGATTCCCTGCCACCTTGAAGGAGTGATATCTCACGCATAACTTCTGCTGGTGATGGCGGTTTGACGTCCCGGTTCCATTCAGGCCCGCTGGATTCTTCGAGCGTTTGGCTGAAGGAGGCCAGCTGAGTTGTTCTTTGAAGACGAATACTGGCGAAACTGCCGTTCCGTCTTTCTCGTATACTGTTTCGCTGGTATTTATCTTATTTTATCCGGTTGAGCTGACCTGGAGAATGTCTTTTTCAATGCAGCGAAAGCCTTCTATATCTCTCGGGTCTTAGCAATCCACCAACATTCTCGGTCATTCTTTAGGCTCTTGATCATCCACTCTTTGAAGGATGTGTCTGCCATTTTGAGCGCTAGTTGCTGGTATGTACTTTCTGGCAACAATAAGATCTGCCAATCTTTACGACATCTAGAGTTCATTAAGTCGAGTGAGATATCTTGGACAAACACTCCCAAAAGCTAAAAACGTAGCTGATTTTACTCGCTTCCATTCAACCTCCTGTGCAGTACATTTTAAAGGAGAACCTTCTCTGGCAAAATAGTCCAAACAAACATCTCTGAAACCATTCCACACCAGGAACATGTTTCCACTTGATTCCTGAAGCTTGGATGAAGCAACTGTTGGTTGAACTTGGTGCTGTCAATCTGATCAAAAGATGCGACGTTTTCGATCAATAGATAACGCACATTTCTTGTTTGAGGGTAATTACTTCCTACAGGTTATTCCTTGGTGCGTTCTGACAAGTTCTTTTGCTTACTACGCGGGCATTCTAGAGCAGAACGTTTCTGTTGTTTGCAGTTATCTGTTTCAATTGTTAGTACATTTTGGGGAGTTTCTAATGGGGGAGTAAGACTTCAGTGCGGATGTACCAGAATACCGTTCCAGCGACCTGTACGTCTCCAAATCTAGGAACAGACTTACAATACGTTAGCTAGAAAACATTCTTCCGGAGAAGTGCTCAGACTCCTGTGATTAAGAGACATATTTTATAGTGCCCTGTTTTGTCATGATATGGACTAAATTGGTAAATCGCATGAAACTGGATGGATGTGGGCTTTTTGAACCGATGATGGGTTAACCTGGACTACTGAGGGTGAAAAAGGCAGGTCCAATATGTACAAATACCTGTTACGATAGAATTATGAGGATACGGAATTCGGGTTATGGACTACTGGATGAGTCGGATGTCAGCTTCAGTTGGTCTTGAAAATACGAATCTTGTGCCCGTTGGTTGATTCGCGGAACTACTGATAAAATAAGTTTGCAACAAAATTGGTTAGCTCTTTGAACACACCAACGGCCTTCCTTACAACCTTTGCTACTAATATTCTCTTCAAATACATACCGATCTGGTTTCACACGCTCAGTGGCTATTGCCTACTACAAGCGAGGGGAAAATTATGCCTTGTCTGCTGAATGTTTAACGGCAGTCTGTTCAATAGAAAAAACGCTGAAAGCTGCACAAAATAAAGTTTCTTACAAAGTTTTGCGTATGCTGGGCGGTGCTGGTGACCGTCAAACAGCTGAAATGAAACCAATATACCCTCAACGAATAAGCGCTGCTGCGCTCTCTTCCAAAATAAATCCCCAGAAGCGAATGGCTGCTCGGAACAGGTGAACCTCCTAACCAAAATTTTTTCTACGGGTGCTCACACAGCAAGCAGCACCTAGGCCTAATTGCTGGCTAGCTAGAAAGCTGATCCCTGTATGGAATTATAGTATAGGTGACGTGACTCTGAGCAGATAACATTTTAGCGATTTCAGTCTTCTGAAATGTCACCTGCGAAATAGGTTCACTCAGTCCTGTCCCAGCTACAAGCCGATTACTATGAAACTAGTGCATGGCATTATTAAGGTCGTTGCAAAATCTTGTGGATTGGCAAGGCAGTTAAAATTTAATCAAATTTTAAATAAAATACCACCGCTAATAACATACAATCACTCCGCCAGTGATTTTACCCGATGGTGCAAGACTTCCGAAAGCATATGTCATTACTTCACTGTGTTGTACACCTAACATGCCTACGAAGTCGTTCACAATATGCTGCTATCAGCTGAAACGCTGATCATATTATGCCGTGGTTACGATTGCCGTACCGACAAAACTGAGTTCGAATGTAGTCGCCCGCGAATCCAACGCACAAACTCTCAACATAGTTCATGCTACAGCAGGCTTAATGTGGAAAAAGTCATCATCCAGTTGACCTTGTCGCAACAACTCACGTGATTAGCCAATCGATATGCACGTGCACGTGCTCCTGGCTAGACAAACCGCGTCCGAACGAATGGATTTCAATCACCTCACAGGTAGCCATTAATCCTTTGTTAATACATTTTTGGATTACTTAAAGTCCACAAATTCACATTTTGGCGTCTGAATTCACTGCATGAGAAATTGTGAACACTTTAGCACTCATAATGAACAACTGGTGTGCTTTGTATTTTCTGTGTTTTGTCCATTGTCAAAAAGGAAAATGCTTTGGTCATTAGAGAAGATCTTTTGAAGCTGACGGATACTGTTTGTAACTAGAAAGAATAATCCAAATGTAAGTGAAGGCGCTCAAATCTTGTGCGCACAGTGCTGAATGGCACAGACCTCACTTCAACACCGAATTCTGAACATCGTATCAGTATCAGCTGATTGATGACATTTGAGGCATAAAAAATTGGTAAGTAAAATTCATTCATCCCCCCCCCACCGGTCAGCACAATGGTGATCGACGGCCTATGGTGGACAAATTTGTAATCAATACCACTGAAACACACCCACAAATCTGTAAGCTGGGATGGGGTGATTATCACGAGCCGGTGATTTTTGGAAGCTGCACACATAAACAGTTGTGTAACTGCAAAAATCCGAGGTCTGTCGGTCACTGCTCACGAAACTGCTATTTACCTCTGCTCGTGTTATTTCAAGGTAGAGATGGCCAAAACTTACTGAGAGTGCTAGTTAAAAGGTTACAAGTCTGTGTAAAATTGATGTTTCAATAAATGCGGAAGCGTTTTTGTGGCCGAGGTCTCCTGGATTCCACCACACGTTTACCCTAAACTTACAAACCCATGGTTTAATCACTGTCAGGACCTTTGGGAGGATCGAATAATAATCAGGCGGAGCTTTCCGACAATTTGCTCGTAGTTAGGTAATTGTCTTACGTTAAACTAGAGCTCTTTGATCAAGTTAGCCTTGAATTTAACGAAACTCAGTCGGGGAACTCAGAATCCCACCGAATCCCTGCCCTGCAACGTTAGGGAGTTAATGAAATTAGGGATCCAGGAAAAATCGAAGTTAAGATACACGACACTTTGTAAATGACACGCCACGGGTAAAAAACAACTAGCGAATGCTAATCCGTAGACCAAGGTGAGATATGATCTGTAGACAAAGTTGGAGCTACAGTTTTCGACCACTCTGGATTGTTCTATCAACTGCTCTTTTTACGGATCGAAACGAGCTGGTCGGGTGCTGTTATTATTATTCCGTCAGGTTTCACTACTGACGCGCTAGGGAGACTGTATGAAAAAGCAACCAAATCAGGTCAGTTAAAATGTTTCTGGATACTTAGTTAACATCTGGACGGAGGACGTGACCTGTATGCTGTTTTTAAGCAATAGTTCCGGATGTTTTTCACACAGCTGATGGATGCGCACTGTTTTGGCTAACTACTGATGACGTAAACACTCCTGTTTTGTTGATTTGTAGGATGGTGGGGTCATAACTATGAAATCGAGCATGCTTTTTGAAGGTTTTGTGGCAAGTGAAGTCCACGGTCTCCCGTTTCGGTTAAAGGGATGATACATTGCCCAAACAACGGATGCGGAACACGGTCAAGGTAATTATGATCCACCGAATTCATGCTCACATATCAGTTACTCACTAATTGGCAGTAGCTAAATTTATCACAAATCCATTGGCTACCGGTCGGACACTTCCCTGTCGCATGGCTTACGGTGAACCCATTCTCTTGACAAGGGAGGGAAATTTTCATCAGGAGTTTCATTTTGGTGATTCCTTCAAAGTCCCAACATTCACAGTTGTAGTTTCTTTACGATGATATTTGTGCCAAAACCGCAGTGTTGGTTGTCGCTTCGTTCCACACGTTACAGAAGTGACCTTCATTACTTGAAACGTGCTAACGACACTGATCCTTGCTCATCTGTTTCATTTTAGCCCGACGATACTCATCTTCCGGAGTAAACCTACAATTCATCCTACCTATACACGTTTCTAATGTCGGTTCTAATGTCGTCAGTTGCTTTATCCGCGGAAAGAAGATCACAGTGTGTTCTTTGTGGTATCTATATATCTCCCGTGCCTGGCCGCAACAAGAACCCGGAAACGTGCTTGTACGCAGATCTAATTTAGACTGTCATTGTTAGAATATCCTCATTCAAAGTGAGAAATCTGCGTCACTCTAGTCGTGCCCATAATTCTCCCTTGTGTTTTCGTGCCATTCTGCGGTGCTTCTTACTGATATTTCCTGCTGTAGTGAAGAAGCGTTCTCCTCTCGTTAAAAGGAGCAATACGAACTTATCTTGGTTTTTTGGATGTGATTCCGTTATGTACATTCATGACCTTGCTGGATTGTACTTAATTACTTGTCCCACTCTGATCTATCGGACTTCTCATCATTTAACTATCCCAGTCAAACTGGTAGTGCCCTCAAAGTTTGGAAAGCCAGAAATTATCTGTGCAGCAACCTATATTTCCGTTTAGCTAAGAAGATACCTTTATGTCTCGAAAATCCTAGGCTTGGAGAGACTATACCTTATAGTGTGATCTGCTTAGCTATACTGAGAATCGTGACTGAACTCGGACGTACAGAAGCTGCAGCTGAGTGTGATGCAGGGCGAGCAACACGGTCAGTCCTAGAGCTGGGGCCTTCGGAGAAAGTATTTAGAATTGGGCTGGGGAGGGTGACGACGGAAAACGTGAAAGTGTAAGAAGAGAGGCGTCAGCAGAAGCGTATTTCCGCTTACCCGCCCTGCTGTATGCAGCAAGTAAGGAGACCTTCTTGTGATGCAGAGGCATCTGCAGCCGGATATGCTGGGGTTGGTATTGAGCGAACGAGCGGTATCGTCTCTGCTTGATTGGATACCCGTTGATAATCGCCTCTGTGAGATTCGTTTGAAAACGTCGGTGAGAGAATCTAGAAGAAGTGAGGTACATCGCACCTTGTTTATTGCTTCTGCTTACGCCCTA